>NC_046163.1:88986684-88987555 GCF_011064425.1 Rattus rattus | reverse complement strand
CGCGCGATCAATCTCTTCCGACCGACCGCCTGAATTTTGCAACGTTGTCAGCTCATGCCTGAACTGACATAACCGTTTCAGTGCAGTCAGATATGCTGCAACGGTCGACGTCTGACGGATATCACCACGATCAATCATAGTGGGTAAAGCGCCACGTTTTAATTCACGGCAGCCACAGCGTCCCACTTTGAGAGAAGTTCAGCTGTTGCTTATGCGGTAGGCATCCCACCACCGGCATTGGCAGTTGTCCGCGCCTGTTGATTTGAGTTTGGGCTTATGACAAGTTTGGTGAGGGTGATCGGAGTACCAAAATAGTTTCCGCTTGCTAAATGACGTCACAATATGAACTATGATTTGCTTGACGTCCGGTTATCAGTTCCTCCGACCACGCCAGCATATCGAGGAACGCCTTTACGTTGATTATTGATGCACCACCTTCTACCCGGCTTTTTTGTGCAGCGAAGGCGATAAGGAACCAATCGAGCTGTAATTACGTAGCCGATAAACACACGCCGTTATAAGGTTGAGATTACATTAGTCCGGCGAAGTCGAGAAGGTCACGTCCGGCGAAGTCGAGAAGGTCGAAATGAACACATCGTTGCGCGCATCGTTGCGTTTTTGTTTTTAAATTATATCTGCCATTATATCGCCATTGCCGCGAAGCACGCCATTGCCCCGCAACGCAAGGATTGCCCCTTGCCGCCTTTGCGGCCAACAGGTCAATGGCGGCCAACAGGCATCTTTTTCTGGCATCTTCATGTTTTTAAATAAGGGATTTGCTCTATTTAATTAGGAATAAGGTCGATTACTGATAGAATTACTGAAATCCAGAACAAATCCAGGCTGTGTTAGTTTAGTAATCAGATTTGTT
>NC_046163.1:88750350-88986584 GCF_011064425.1 Rattus rattus | reverse complement strand
GAGGCTCGAGTTGGCCTGGCGAGGTTCGCCCACAGGCTCTCCAGGTGGCAGCGACCGGGAAGATCTGCGCCGCCTCTTCCTATTTGTTATAATTTTACAACAACAAATAATACTTTTCATGAACAAATATTTACAAAAGTGTTGAGTATGCCATGCAATGTGTATATTTAAATGCATGAACAAGTTTCAAGTGGCTTTCCAACTAATAAAAATAACTCTATGTAGGTAGAAATATTGCTCAGCAATTAAGATTAGTAGCTGTAAGACCCATGTTTGATTCTTAGAATTAGCAGGGCATCACACAATGTTCTGCAGCTCAAGTCACAGGGAATCCAATGCTCTCCTCTAGTCTTGACAGGCAACAGACACTCAAGTATCAAGCGGTGCATAGATGTACATGCAAGAAAACACTCAAATATTTAAAATAAAAATAAGTCTGTAAAGCAGGAGAAATGTTCTTAGGTATGGGGAAAAGGACCAGTGTGATAGGATGTAGAAAAAGAGTATAAATATGACATGAATGGAATCATATATAACATGTATGCATGAAAATTTCACAAGGAAATATGTCATTTGAAAAAGAAATCTGTGCTGATAAAGGTTAAGAAATGTCAAATACTAGATGACTTAAGCTTATAAAAGCAGGAAGATAGACAGTATTAGATAATGTTGAAATTTAAATATGTTATATCCTTTACAGATTAATGCATTGTAGTCCCTGGTCCCCAGTTGGTAACAAAGAATCATGAAATATTTTGGAAATGGCTCTAAAATGACATATAGAGAGTCATAGTGGAGTACCATGAAATTACAGCTTTTCCTGGTGTCCTGCCTGAGCTACCTGTTACTGGATCACTATCAGAATATGCAGACACCTCCAGCTCATGCTATCATAACTTGTTTTGCCCACCAACGGAAAATAAATCTTTACACTCTAAGGTTGATTTTATCAGAAGTATGATTTGAGTGACTGCAAAATTGACTAACACAGAAAATAAATGGTGATGACCAAGGAATTAACTTCAGGAGGTGATGGGAAATATCCATGTCAATAGTAAACAATTCTTGTTTATGGAAGTATATAATCACAGCACACAACAATTTTATGGATTAAAGGTTACTTTTTGCGGGAGATACTTATGTGATCTTCATGTTTATGTGAGAGAAGATTGGAGTACAAATATCAATACTCAGTGGGATATTATGTTTCTTTCTCCTCCATTTTCAGGTTTATTCTTTGTGGGTATTAATAAGATTCATTGAGTGAATTTATGCTTTCATAAGTTAATTTATGTAATGAAGGTACAACCAAATGAGGTAATGGAACACTTTTAATAAGGAAAAAATGAGGTTTTGACCCTGAAACTTTTGCATCTAGACCATGTTCATATTCAATTTACTGTTATAATTCTACCTTTCTCTTTAAGATTTGAGAAATGAAATTTAATTCTGACCATATTGGGTTAGTGGAAAATTTATGATCCAGCTGCATGCAACCTCTTGTGAGAAGAATAAAGATACAAAAAGACCCAAAGTAGTATAATTTAGATGTCTTTTATATATCAAATAAATCAGTATTACTATAATTTATTCTTGAATGTAAAAACAAATATGACAGGGACTGTTGAAATTGTGTTTAGATATAGCTTTTATTCCCATTATTCACTGTTGTAAATAAAGTAATAATGTAATTGTTGTGTTCTGTTCAGTATCATCCAGCAAATTTTAGTTTATTGTGATAACATCATTCTAAAGGAGAAAAGTTCACAAAATAATGTTGACAACTTACCAACTGTATGGTATAGTATTTTTTGAAATTTTAAAATGTTCCTTTCATAATGCATTTTATATACTAGAGGTCATTCTTTGGACTATCTATACAGGTAGCAATGTGATGTCCTAGGCAGTATGATAACTGTAATACCTTAAGCTTATTATATCCCAATGCCCCAACTTCAGACTTTGACATACCTGAAAATTTCCCAGTTATTTAACTCTGTTACTGTTCTAAAGAATACTACTTAATTGATTTCTCTTTGAAAAATTTTCATCTTTATTTCAAGCTTGAAAAAAAACTCTTTATTTAAATGATTGACATAAATAATGTACAACAAGAAAGAAAAATTCTCTAGCATGACAGCTACCTTTAGAGTTTGAGAAACAGAAAAGTTGAGCTACTGAGAGTTAAAACATGAAGGATTTTTGAGTTATATTTTATTTTTCCTTTTATTTGAGATTAAATATTGAACCTATGAGCAATGAAACTTGGCCTGTGAACATTGATTTGTGTGACTACCTTCCTTGCACTCTTCTTAAAACATTTTGAATATCAGAAATAATTATTTTTATGAACTATATAATTTTGAGTGCCTGTTACAGAAGTAGTATTTTGGCTGTGTCATCTATAACAAGATAGATGATCAGTGTAAAAGAACCATAACTCATTTCATTATTGTAAGTACACCTTTTGTCTATATTCTTAGAAAAATGTGTATTAATAAAAGCATTACATATAACTTTGAGGCAGAAAATAATTAGCATTTTTAACATTACACAAAAGTTTATAACACCAAAAGAACTCCCCTGTTCTAACGTTAGAATATTATATGTCACTGGCTGTTCTTTAATTTTTTGCTTGTTTTGCTTGAATGATTTCCAGATAAATGTCTGGTTTTTTTATTATTAAAGTAGATTCTGCTTTCATACGATATACCTCATACAGGTTCTTCTCTCTGCATTCCTCCTAGTTCCTCCCATATACCCCCTCTCCCAGTCCACTCCCCTTTGTTTCATATTGAGAAAAAGAGCAGGCCTCCATGCAATAACAACCAAATACCAAAAAAACAAGATACAATAAGCAAGGGCAAAAGCCCTCATATAGAGACTGGACGGATAAGGCAAGCTGATAAGAGGAAAGGAATCTAAATGGTAGGCAAGAGTCAAAGATACATACAATATCAGAAATAGAAGGAAATAACTGTAGCTAGGTGGTAGCTGAGGCTATAGTTTTCAGGTTAGATTGATACATCTTCAATGACTCAATTGGTGGTAGGAAGAGTTTGCTGCTTGCTGACCATCGTGCATCATTTTGGGGCTTGCTTGTACTTGTGCCTAGGGTGACAATATTGTGACTTCAGAGAAGTCAGACTTTCTACTTCATAGCTACTATTCAGTTGATCAGGTATTTAGGAAATTCTGATGAGATTTGTGAGAAAATTAGCTTCACATTTGTTTGCTATCATATTGATCAGATTCTGGTTATATAGCCATATATACATGAGAGAAAATAAATGTGAGCATGAATACCAAAGTTGGAGTTCATTAGTCATATACCTGTGGAAGTTTAACAAGGCCTGTTTAGGCTCTTATGCTGGTCTATAGAATGTTAAGAATTAAAGGTCTCTATAAGAGGAAACAATAAAACACCTTGGTCACAAAAACAAGCTTGAAAATTAATTTATCCATGATTAAGGCTGAAATATAGAGAGGTAGAAAATGAATAGCAAAACAAAGCAAAGGTTTTATTTTCCAGGCTATTCTAGAAATATCATAAATTCATTTGTCAGTATATATGCATGCTTAAAGCAAATATCTTTTTATTGAGGCAAATCTGAGCGTTGCATAAAGAATTCATTAGATATGTAATTTTTGTTCAACATAGTGAAAATTATACATAAATAAGCATGGATAAATAAATGTCATTTCCAATGTTGAATTGCGCCTACAGTGCCCCGTTTGATTTTAAGTCACTAGTTAGCTTAATTTTGTTATGTTATGACTTTAATAACTTAGTTTATGAAGTAGATTTGTCTTTAATAATAAAAGGAAATGCCTTCAGGAAGCATCTAGAAACAATTTTCCTGATTCAGCAAATACCATTAGATATCAATAAAGTAGATTATTGATCCAAGTTAAAGGCCTTCATTATCCTTTTTAATTAGGATTGCATCATGTTGCTTTTTAAAATGTCTACTGATATATAATTGTAATGTAATTGTAATCTAAAGTCCATAGTGAAAATAATTTTAAGTATTTATCTTTGGGTTTTTATAATCTAATGGATTGTTCTTTTTAGCTTGGATGTTCAATATAGTCGAATTGGATGAAGGTCTGCAGGCATTCAGAATAATTATTATATTGTCCAAGAAACAATTAGTTTTTTTTAGTACAATATTTGAATGGGATATTTGCTGATTCAGAAACAGAAAAATGAGCCTTTCCAGCCAGAGACCAACTGATATACTGAAGTTGTCTCATGCAGCATATGTGTGTGGATTAACATGTATGTGTTTTTTTGTTAGATATTTCAGGTTTATTTTTGATGTTATTATATAACAACGTCATTTTCCTCTCCTTTTCTGTCTCTATTAATCTCATATTGTAGAATTTGATCTCTCATTTAGCCTCTGTAACATTATAGATGTGCATATGTTTTCAGAGGTGACCAATGGCAAAGAAGATTCCACTGCTGTGTCATGGAAGTAGAGGACTGCTTCTCCCTTCCTAGGTATTACTAAGTGGTCTATAGTTCTTTGTTCAGGACTGAGGTATCCAGAGTTCCCTCTTCCACTCAACTTCCTATCAATATTAGAAAGTTTATGCCCTTGTTAAGCCTGCATTTAGAAAGTCATTGTGGTGAGAATTTATTGTGTTACTACTTCTACTAACATTCCTAGCAAACAAAATTTTATATCTTCCTCTTCCTCTGGCTCTTCCAATCCTTCCTCCAATTTAAGGTGATTCTTGAGCCTTAGTCGGAGGAGCTGTGCTGTTGAAGTATTAGTTCGACCTGGCACCACAACTCACTACTTTGATTGGTTTTGTTTTTCTGTAATTATCTCCTTCTATTTTATAGAGAATCTTCCTTGATGATCTTTTTGTATAATAAACACATTAAAATGCAGCTAGGGATTATGCTGACTTGGTGGGAGATTCTTTTCCAAGATCAGCAGCTTTATTAGCCCTCTGTGCTGGGTAGATTTCCAGGGCCAGGCATCATTTCCCTCTTGTTGAGTGGCTCTTAGGTCCGATTAGAAAGCTTTTAGTTAACACCAGGGTTTGTATGCCACTATTGAATCCTTATGGAAATTGCTCCATGCTGGTCACTGATATAATTTATAGGTATGAAAGCTGGGTGGGATTGTTGTTTGGATCCCTCCTTTAGAAGCTTGCAAGGCACACTCTGGTAGGATAAGAGCAAGTTCACATGGAGGGGGAGTTCATGTCACTTCTAGCTTAAGAGTCTCTGTGCCATTTGCCTGAAGTTCATGAGTGTTTATATGAAGGAAAAGTAAAAGTAAAATGAATTGAGAACATGATGTCTCAAGTAAAAAAGGAAAGAGAAATGGGGAAGGAGAAAAAAGAGACTGAGACAATGTGTGTTTGTTCATTTTTAAAACTGAGAAACTGCAGGAGTACCAGTTGAAATTTATAATGTTCTTTTGGAAGTGTTCAAAAGCATACAGAATTATATATTTATTTCTAAAATTAATTTTATGTATGAATGCAAAAATACTATATGACATTTTATCATTTTATTAAAATAAAATGTTAAGCCATTTATATAAAATATGTACTTTTACACACTTTATGGTTGTTCAAGATCTTTAAGTTCTGGACGATATTTGAAAGGTTTATTAGTAAAGCATAGCGTGCTGTTCTTTTCTTTGGCTGGAAGCTTTTAATCATGATATAAATATCTTCAAAGTAAAGTGAAAGACATATTTTATTTATTTACAATGAAGTCACCATAAAATATGATTTTCAAGTAACTTTTAAATTTTTCCATTACATAACATTTGCTATATGACTTATGTATAAATATAATAACCATTAAAATCTATTTCCTTATAAAATCTAAACTAAATTTATGCATACATTTTGGGAAAGAAAAATCTGATTAATTATTTGTCTTTAACATATTTTCTAATTATTGATTTCATGAAAACTCCATTGATCACTTCATAGTGTTTGTTAATTATGAGACAAGGCCTTTATTATTATAGTGATATAATATCTAACTGAACATTACTGTGATTATAGACTAAATCTATGAAATACCTACTGTTTTTACCTATTGCTACTATTAGCAAAAGTACTAAGAGTGATGTATTTTACTATCATTTTAACTTAATTATATTGTTTTAATATAATTAAACATCTTAGAATGTTTTGAGTTTTTTTTAATTATACTTGTTAAGTAGTACATACAAATACATGATCTGTTAAGGCTACTCTCACATTTGATCTTGCTTTTCTACTGCTTTTGTCTATTTTCTTTCCTGCTTGACAAGTCCCTTTTCACTTTCATTTCACTTTGATTTGTGACACAGTGAATATAATATTTATCGATCAATTATAATTTCAAATTCACAATGAAAACAACTATGAATATTAATCACAAAAAATCATTAAAATATAATGATTTTATTCTTTACTGCTTAGTTATTCAATATGATAAATCCAGTATATGGGACTCTGAGTTTGAAAATGTAGACTGGAGCTTGGTGGCCCCATTCATGTATACAATTTTTGGGAAAAATATTTTCATGTTCTTTTTTAATATAAATGTAATTTTCTATTGCAAATATATCATAAATATAAGTTTGACCTATGAATAGCTCATTCCAATTTAGTGTTAGTTAACAATCTCAGGTTTTCCTTAGATGTTTTCATTAACTTACACTGATACTTTTACATTTATTATTAATTTTTTTCATAAATTTTCTGAATATGTTTTATAACTAAGGTTAAAATAATATTTCCTGGAACATACATTATTTTCATATTAACTGTTCATTGAAGACGTTTTAATTGGCTCATTATGTCCATAAATATAAAAGTCTATTCCTTACGTCTCCTGGATTTTGCTGCTGGTGGCAGAAGAATTAGGAGGGTGACTACTTTTACATTCTTCACACCGTAGTGAATAACCAAATACTCTTGCACATATTAACAAAAGTAATAGGCTACAATGGTTTAATTGTGAGAGCAGATTTTTGAATTTGGAAAGGATATAGTATGGCAGCTCATGAGAGCACATAGAGGAACGAATAAGAAGTGAATATCATTAATAAACCCAATCTACATCTATAGTGTTTTTCCAAACAACTATTTACAGACCTTAAAAGAAGAACATTCAGTCAACCCAGAGACCTGCAATTCTTTCTGTTTGCACCTATTCAGGAGCAGACCCTCAGCTCTGGATCCAGACCCAATCAGCACACACCCCAGTGGCAGCATGACTCTCCAGGTGTTCTGACCCCTCCAGGGTCACAGTTATAACTCAACATCACAAGAGTTCTGACATATTCAGGATCACAGGATCATAGAATCACAGGCGTACAGGAGGGACAAGCTCCAATCAGAGACAGCAAGTCCAGTTAATATCAGAGATAGCCAGATGGTGAGAGGCAAGTGCAAGAACATAAGCCACATAAACTAATACTACTTGGCAACATCAGAACCAGTTCTCTCACCACAGCAAGCCCTGCATAGCCCAACATACCTGTAAAGCGAGATTCAAATCTAAGTTTTCATCTAATGTAGATGATAAAGGACTTTAAGAAGGACATAAATAACTTAAAGAGATACAGGAAAGCCTGGTCCCACAGCTGGGGAGAGAGCTAGACTCTCATAGTGAGGACAATCATGAAGGTTAAAGGAGACCACCACTTCTGCTTACATTCCTGGCCCTAGAGGAACCCACTTACAGCCCTCTGGAGACAGGAAGCTAGAAGTAGTCAGGGATGAGATCCTTCTGGTCTCTGCCTGTGCCCAGAGCGGAAAGCCAGTCTCCAGGAACTCTGACTTATTGGAGAACAGAGGTAAGACCACCACTTCTGCTCCAGGAGACCTTTCTGGAACC
Organism: Rattus rattus; assembly: GCF_011064425.1. Classification (NCBI taxonomy): domain Eukaryota; kingdom Metazoa; phylum Chordata; class Mammalia; order Rodentia; family Muridae; genus Rattus; species Rattus rattus. The sequence goes on along the minus strand of NC_046163.1, from coordinate 88,978,717 downwards.
CTCAGGACACAAGAACCCAGGAAAAATCTGAGAAAAGATCCTTTTGGTTTGTACCTGCTCCCGGACCTGACCCTATGACACAGCTCCCTGAACCCAGATGCTTCTGGGAGAAAGCCTGTCTCCAGGAGTGCTGACGTACTTGCTTACAGGAGGGTCAAGCCACTGTCAGAGAAAGCAGGACCAGCTAAAACCAGACACAACCACAGGGCCAGGGGCAAGCACAGGAGCCTAAGCAACAGAAACCAAGACTACGTGCTAACATCAGAACCCAGTTCTCTCACCAAAGCAAATATTGGATATCCCAACACACCAGAAAAGAAAGATTTGGATTTAAAATCACATCTCATGAGGATTATTATTATAGAGGACTTTAAGAAGGACATAACACTTTAAAGACATACAGAACGACACAGGTAAAAAAAAAAAAAAAAAAGCCCTTTAGAAGAAAACACAAAACCCTCTTAAAAAATTACAGAAAAGCACAATCCAATCAAATAAGTGATGGAATTGAACAAAACCATCCAGGATCTAAAAATGCAAATAGAAAAAAATAAAGAAATCACAAACAGACAAGCCTGGATATAAAAAAACCTCAGGATGAAATCAGATGTCATTGACACAGGTATCATCAACAGAACACAAGAGATAGATGAGATAGGGGCAGAACATATCATAGAAAGCACTGAAACAACAGTCAAAGAAAATGTAAAATGCCAAAAATTCCTAACCCAAAACATCCAGGAAATCCAGGACACAATGAGAAGATCAAACCTAAAGATTATAGGTATAGAAGAAAATGAAGATTCCCAACTTAAAGGGCCAGTTATTTCTTCAAGAAAATTATAAAACAAAATTACCATAACCTAAAGAAAGAGATGCCTATAAACATACAAGAAGTTTAGAGTACTCCAAACAGATTGGACAAGAAAAAAAATTCCTCCTGTCACATAATAATCAAAACACCAAATGCACAAAACAATGAAAGAATATTAAAAGACAAGGAGTGAAATGTCAAGTAATATATAAAGGCAGACCTAGCAAAATTACACCAAACTTCTCACCAGAGACTATGAAAACCAGAAGATCTTGGGCAGATGTCATACAGACGCTAAGAGAACACAAGTGCCAGTCCAAGCTACTATATCCAGCAAAACTCTCAATTAGCATAGATGGAGAAAACAAGATATTTCATAAAAAAACAAATTTACACAGTATCTTTCTACAAATCTAGCCCTTCAAGGATAATATATGGAAAACTCCAACACAACGAGGGCAACTACATTCAAGAAAAGGCAAGAAAACTATCTTCTTGCAATGAAACCAAAGGAAGAGAGACACACAAACATAATTCTATATCTAACAACAAAAATAATGGGAAACACTAATCATTATTCCTCAATATCTCTTAACATCAATGAACTCAATTTCCTAGAAAAAAAAGACATAGTCTATCAGACTGGATACCTAAAGAGGACTGAGGTTTTTGCTGCATACAGGAAATACATGTCTGTGACAAAGACAGACACTACTTCAGAGTAAAAGGCTGGAAAATAATTTTCCAAGGAAATGGGCACAAGAAACAAGCTGGAGTAGTCATTCTAATATCAAATAAAATCAACTTGCAACCAAAAGCTATAAAAATATAAGGAAGGACACTTCATAGTTATCAAAGAAAAAGTCCACCAAGATAAACTGTCAACCATGAATACCTATGCTCCAAATGCAAGTGCACCTACATTCAGAAAAGAAACCTTACTAAAGCTCAAAGCACATATTGCACTTCACACAATAATAGTGGTAGACTTCAACACCACATTCTCAGTAATGGACAGATCTTGAAAACAGAAACTAAACAGAGAAAAAGAGAAACTAACAGAAGTTATGAACCAAATGGAGTTAACAGATATGTACAGAACATTTTATCCTAAAACAGAAGAATATACTTTTTTCTCAGGACCTCTTGGTACCTTCTCCAAAATTGGCTGTATAATTGTTCACAAAACAGGCCTCAATAGACACAAGAAGATTGAAATAACCCCATTCATACTCACAGATCACCACAGAATAAGACTGATAATCAATAACAAGAGTAACAGAAAGTTCTCATACACATGGCAGTTGAACACTGCTCTACTCAATGATACTTTGGTCAAGGAAGAAATAAAGAAAGAAATTAAAGACTTTTTAGAATTTGATGAAAATGAATACAAACTTATAGGACACAACGAAAACAGTGCTAAGAGGAAAACTCATATCTCTGAGTGCCTCCAAAAAGAAACTGGAGAAAGCATATACTAGCAGCTTGACAACACACCTAAAAGTTCTGGAGTAATAAGATACAAATATGTCCAATTGGAGGAGAAGGCAGGAAATAATCAAACTCAGGGCTGAAATCAACCAAGTAGACAGAAAAAGAATTTTACAAAGAATCAACAAAAGCAGAAACTGGTTCTTATAGAAAATCAACATTATAGGTAAAGAATTAGCCAGGCTAAACAAAGGGCACAGAGAGAGTATTCAAATTAACAAAATCTGAAAAGGAAAACATAACAAAAGAAATTGAGGAAATTAAAAAAAACCATCAGATCCTACTGCAAGAGACTATATTCAAAAGAAATGGAAAATCTGGATGAAATGGACAATTTTCTAAACAGATATCAGGCACCAGAGTTAAATCTAGATCAGATAAACCATCTAAATAGTCATATAATTCCTAAAAAGATAGGTGCAGTTATTAAATGTCTCCCAACCAAAAAAGCCCAGGATAAGAGGGGGAAATGGAGAATTTTATTAGATCTTCATATAATACCTAATACAAATACTGTCCAAACTATTCCACAAAATAGAAACGGAAGGAACACTATCTAATTTCTTCTATGAAGCCACAATTACACTTATTACTAAACCACATAAAGACCCAACAAAGAAGGAGAACTTCAGACCAATTTCCCTTATAAATATTGACTTCAAAAAATTCATAGGAGGAGATATGAAGACAAAGTTGGTAGTAGAGACTGAAGGAATGACCAATCAGAACCTGCCCCAGGGAAACGCAAATCAAAACAGCCTCCAGACTTCACCTCACACCAATCAGAATGGCCAAGCTCAAAAACTCAAATGACAGCACAGGTTGGCAATGATGTGGAGAAAGGGGAACAGTCCACCATTGCTGGTGGAATTGCTTGCTGGTAAAACTACTTTGGAAATCAATATGTCGCTCAATAGGGAAATGGATACAGAAAATGTGATACATTTGTACAATTGAGTACTAGTCAGCTATTAAAAACAATGGATTTCTAAATTTCACAGGCAAATGGATGAAACTAGACAATATCTTCTGAGATAGATAATGCAGACAAAAAAAAAACACATGTTATGTACTTACTGATAAGTGGATATTGGCACTAAAACTCACAATGCCTATGACACAACAATGCCAGATGGAATGTAATAGGAAGGAAGACCAGTTTTGCTTTGGAGGGGTTCTACCATGGGAGGTAGAAGGGGGGGATATGGGAGGGAGAGAGGAGGAGGAAGAAACAAGTGGCACCATATCAGGTATTGGAGGGAACAAGAGAGAGGTACAGATGGTCAGGAAATTGAATAAAAATATGTAGCTGTAGAAAATGAGGAACTGGGTACAGCCCCTGGAGAGTCCCAACTCCAGGGAAAGAGAAGCTCCCAGGACTCATAGTGATGATTTGAGCCAAAAAATACAACAAAGGAGTGATAGACTTATAGAGAAAATAGCAAATAGACATGGCCCCTGGTCTAAGATGGGGCCACCCACCCATCTCAAAGTTTGCAACTCAGAAATATTCCTGTTCAAAGGAAGAACAGAACAAAAATGGACTAGAGACTGAAGGAAAGGAAGGACCATTAGGGAACTACACAACCTGGATATCCATCCTTTCTGCAGACACCAAATCTGACACATCCTGTTGCCAAGAAACACTTGCTGACAGCAACTGACCAATGCAGAAGTAGATGCTTGGAGCCAACCATCAGATTGAGCACAGAGGACCTGGTGGAGAAGCTGGGGGAAGAATTAGAGGAGTGGAGGGGGATTGCAACTCTATAGGAAAAACAACATTGGCTGACCCAACCACCCAGTGCTTCCAGGGATTAGACCACAAACCAACAAGTGTGCACAGAGGGATATATGACTCCAGATACATAGGTAGCAGAGGATGGCCTTGTCTGACATGAATGGGAGAAGAGGCCCTTGATCCTTTGGAGGTTTTTGATCCTGCAACATAAGTGGATGCTAGATCTATGGAATGGGAGAGGGTAGGTGGTGGGAGAACACTCTCATAGAGGCAAAGGGGGGAGGAGAGGAAACATGTAGGATGAGGGGTTTGTACATGGGTAACCAAGAACTGGGATATCATCTGAGATGTAAATGAATGGAATGAATAATAATAAAAATAGCATTCAATTTTGTGTGGAACAAAAACTCAGGATAACTGAAACAGTCTTGAACCATAAAAGAATTGCCTGTGGTATCATCATTCCTAATTTTAAGATGTACTACCAAGCTATAGTATATCTGCATAGTGTTAGCATAAGAACTTACATATTGATAACTGAAAATGAAATTAAAGACCCAGATTTTTGGCCATTTTACCAAAAGCAATCTACAGATTCGATGCAATCCCCATCAAAATACCAATCCAATTCTTCAGAGAGTTAGACAGAACAATTTACAAATTCATCTGGAATAACAAAAAACCCAGGATAGCTAAAACTATCCTGAACAATAAAAGAACTTCTTGGGGAAATCACTATCCCTGAACTCAAGCAGCATTACAGAGCAATAGTGATAAAAACTGCATGGTATTGGTACAGAGACAGACAGATAGACCAGTGGAATATAATTGAAGACACAAAAATGAACCCACACACCTATGGTCACTTGAGTTTTGACAAAGGAGCCAAAACCATCCAAAGGAAAAAAGATAGCATTTTCAGCAAATGGTGCTGGTTCAACTGGAGGTCAGCATGTAGAAGAATGCAGATTGATCCATGCTTATCACCCTGTACAAAGCTTAAGTCCAAGTGGATCAAGGACCTCCACATCAAACCAGATACACTCAAACTAATAGAAGAAAAAGTGGGGAAGCATCTCGAACACATGTACACTGGAGAAAATTTCCTAAACAAAACACCAATGGCTTATGCTCTAAGATCAAGAATCGACAAATGGGATCTCATAAAGCTGCAAAGCTTCTGTAAGGCAAAGGACACTGTTTTTAGGACAAAACAGCAACCAACAGATTGGGAAATGACCTTTACCAATCCTACAACAGAAAGAGGGCTTATATCCAAAATATACAAAGAACTCAAGAAGTTAGACTGTAGGGAGACAAGTAACTCTATTACAAAATGGGGTTCAGAGCTAAACAAAGAATTCACAGCAGAGGAATGCCGAATGGCTGAGAAACACCTAAAGAAATGTTCAACATCTTTAGTCATAATGGAAATGCAGATCAAAACAACCCTGAGATTTCACCTCACACCAGTGAGAATGGCTAAGATCAACAACTCAGGTGACAGCAAATGCTAACGAGGATGTGGAGAAAGAGGAACACTCCTCCATTGTTGGTGGGATTGCAGACTGGTACAACCATTCTTAAAATCAGTCTGGAAGTTCCTCAGAAAATTGTACATTGAACTATCTGAAGACACAGCTATACCTGTCTTGGCATATACTCAAAAGATGCCGCATCATATAACAAAGACACATGTTCCAGTATGTTCATAGCAGACTTATTTATAATAGCCAGAAGCTGGAAAGAACCCAGATTCCCTTCAACAGAGGAATGGATACAGATAATATGGTACACCTACACAATGGAATATTACTCAGCTATCAAAAACAATGACTTTATGAAATTCATAGGCAAATGGATGGAACTGGAAAATATCATTCTGAGTGAGGTACCCCAATCACAGAAAAACACACATGGTATGCACTCATTGATAAGTGGCTATTAGCCCAAATGCTTGAATTACCCTAGATGCACAGAACACATGAAACTCAGGAAGATGACCAAAATGTGAATGCTTCACTCCTCCTTTAAAAGGGAAACAAGAATACCCTTGATAGGGAATAGGGAGGCAAAGTTTAGTACAGAGGCAGAAGGAACACCCATTCAGAGCCTGCCGCACATGTGTCCCATACATATACAGCCACCCAGTTAGATAAGATGGTTGAAGCAAAGAAGTGCAGGCCGACAGGAACCAGATGTAGATCTCTCCTGAGAGACACATCCAGAATACAGCAAATACATAGGCAAATGCCAGCAGCAAAACACTGAACTGAGAATGGGACCTCAGTTGAAGGAATCAGAGAAAGGACTGGAAGAGCTTGAAGGGGCTTGAGACCCCATATGAACAACAACGCCAAACAACCAGAGCTTCCAGGGACTAAGCCACTACCCAAAGACTATACATGGACTGACCCTGGGCTCCAACCTCATAGGTAGCAATGAATAGCCTAGTAAGAGCACCAGTGGAAGGGGAAGCTCTTGGTCCTGCCAAGACTGAACACCTAGTGAACGTGATTGTTGGGGGGAGGGTGGTAATGGGGGGACGATGGGGAGGGTTCACCCATATAGAAGGGGAGGAGGAGGGGTTAGGGAGATGTTGGACCAGAAACCGGGAAGAGGAATAACAATGTAAAGGTAAATAAAAAATACTCATGTTAATAAAGATAAAAAGAAAAGTAAAGACCCAGATATAAATCTACATACCTACAAACATCTGACTTTTGATAAAGAAGCCAGACAATCTCTATGGAAAATCCATCATAAATAAATGGTGCTTGTGTAAGTTGATGACTGCATATAAAATAATCCAAATAGATCCATATTTATAACCCTCTGACCCTCCACAAACGTCAGGTGTTATCATTCCTTCTAGGCTCTCAACAACAGTTATCTGGCAACAGTTAGGTAGACTCTCTGTTCTCTGTGTGTGTCTGTTCTCTGTGTGTGTGTCTGTTTCGTCTCCACTTCCTTCTCAACTCCACTTTACATGACATAAATAAACTATAATCTATACTATAACTATTGTATATTCTATACTATAACCATTGTGTCTTTTGTACCTCAGGGAGAAGGGCATGGGCCAGCTGAGGTAGCCCTCCCACTTAACCATATCTTGCTCTACAAAACTTATCCTTGTCTTTTTAAAAACCCAACATTTGGTGCTGAGTGTTGGATTTAGAACCTCAGAGGATCACATTTTCCGCTATCACATGGAGTATTGAGCCATTGGATTTCTAGAATTCTCCATCCAAACCCCAGCATATTGGCAAGCTCCCCTCTCTACTTGTCAGTATAATGGCCCCTGGTCCCAAGGAGCTTATAGTTACTCTCCAGTATGCTTGAGGATAGAGGTATGAACAGTTATGACTGGCCTTATCACTGATTCATTTTAGGACCTTTTCCCTTGGGTGAGGTCTTTTTCTTTTTCTGTGGTTGTTTCTTTCTTCAAATTCTAGGCCTAGGTGAAGCATCCTCCTAGTTGCTGCTCTGGCACTAGCCCAAGCTCAGCCTCCACTTCATTACATGACAGCCTGATTATCTGGCCTAGCTCTCATTTCTAGTTATTAATTTATCCTCTGGATGCTGGCTGGTAGGGATAATATTAATAACTTCTACTCTCAACCCAAAGGAAACATCTTTGCCATTACTTCTAGGCTCCGTCCTGGGATCCCCCTCCCATCTCAAGGACCTACAAATTCACTAGTCAATAACTCTACATGACCATTTAATGACAGGGGTGGGGGAGGGAGACAAAAATCTTTTACAACTCTGCTCTCAACTTTCTGCCCTTCCCCCTCCTCTCTCACTGCTTGCACAAACAGACTCCACAGTAGAGAAGCCAGCTGGAGCTCTGACACAGCATGCTATGGTAGAACAGATTTGCCAGGAAATGCTTGCCTGCTGTGTGTGTTTGTTCTCTCACCCTGACCTGCTTGAGCAGTCACAACCTGCTTGCTTGCCTGCTCTTTCAAGATCCGGAGATCCTGAACACCCACCCTGAGGCCATCATTGTCAGCTGCTTGCTCCAGTGGGTAGCCTTAGATTTCTATTTGCACGGCATAGAGCAGTTAAACCACTCAGACTTGCCACTCCATGCACAGCTACCGAGGTGTTAACATGGAGAGACCTCCTTCCACTAGATAAAACATGTCTGCCTTTCTCTTTTTATGTTTGTCTCTCCTGATACATAGCAATACTTCTGCTGCTCCATTCTAAGGCATAACATATGACTTTTCTCCACCGGTAGAGCTAAAGTTTCAGTGCCATCTTAGTTAAGGGCAGACACATGATAGGTTGTAGCTTCAGTGTCATCTTGGTTCTTTGTTTTGGACAATTCCCACCTCACTGCCTCCTCATTTTGGAACAGCCTGACTTATAGACTCCAAAGACTCTTTTAAGGTCGTGTTTCTCCTGCCTTTGTAAATAAGTTTAATGTTAATTTAAAGATTTACAGTAGTCTCCTCACCATTTTTATCTCTGCAGAGACTGGAGGAATGGAGGTCCAGTCACCACCCTAAATTGGAAACCATCACAGGAAAAGGGTTCAGGGTCTGACACTACTACTGCTGCTGTGGTTTGCTTACAGACAGGAGCCTAGCATGGCTACCTTCTGAGAGGCCCAACAAGCAGCTAATTGAGACTGAGGCAGATACTTACCCCAACCAACCGTCTGAAGTTGGGGGTGCCTGTGGTTGAATTGGAGAAAGAATGGAAGAAGTTGAGGAGGAGAGCAACTCCTTAGGAAGACCAGCAGTCTCAAGGAACCTGAACCTGCAAGGTCTTTCAGAAACTGAGTCACCAACCAGGCAGCATATACTGTCCAGTCTGAGGCACCCAAAACATACTGCAGAAGACAGCCTTATCTGGCCTCAGTGACAAAAGGCTCACCAATCTCTTGAGAGACTCTGGGCCCTAGGAAGTGAGGAGGCCTTTCTGGGTGTGGGGTGTATGTTGGGGTGTGGGAACTTTGTCTTGGAGACAGGGAAGGAGGAATGGGATAGTGAAATGTGAGAGGGTAGAACTGGAAGGAACAGTGACTGGACTGTGTGAAAAAATTAAAGATTAAAAAACAAATCTATAGCATTAAAAGGGTAAAAAAAATCACTGCCTTAAATATACATTTAGCCTTGGTTTTATACTGTCCTTAGTGTTATTCTTATAATTTACTGTCTTTATTTGCTAAATACCTTTAAGAATAAATAAGCACAGATTATGTAACTCAGATATGCTCAAAATTCGAGATCTCAATTTTGCCAGAAATCTCCTAAATATAACATTAAATGCTTTAGCTTATTCTGACAGATAGAGACTTCCAAATCCTAACAGTAATTGTCCCAATGTTTCCATGAAGATATGGGCACAGGGACAAGACTTTGCCTAGATTGTGGTATGGCAAATGTTGAGAAACACTACTCTATTGTCTTGCTTGCTACCAGGGCTCAGCCTAAATTGTGGACAAGCAGAGGATACCCAGAGAATTAAATGTCTCATATTGCCGAAATCAAGGTGAATCATTTCTCTTACAATCGTACTCCACAGGATGAAGTTTCTCATCTTCTGGGCCTAATGCCCAGACTACCTCTACTTGAGTTGCAATGGAGACCACAGGACTTGTGAGAACTGTTTAGACTATAGACCAACCTCTATAGTTTTAATTAATAAATGACATCTAGATTATAATTTAATCTTCCCAGATTTCTGATTACATTGACAGCTCAGCTACATACATTTTGATAGCTCGAAAAAGACCTCTATCTCCGTACCCCAAGATACTCCACCACCATTTTAGCTCATTACTCAATCCCTTAACTAGTTGAGACTACCAGATCTCTTATAAAAAAGACAGACAGGTTTGTCTTATTTACAGACATAACGATAAAGATACACAAATTCAGATGTAACATTTCACAGTGTAACCTTCTGCTACTTCCTTACCTAAACTTAGTTGTCTGAAACTAAGTGCTTCATATTTTCTATGCCTCTCTCCTAACACTAATAAATAGAGTCCTTATACATGAGCCTAGCTCTAATAAAACACTCCAGTAGATGATCAAAGTTTTATAATCATATGTTCTAATTTTATGTTTCCTTTGTTCTAACTATAGACTTAAGGTGTTTCTCCTGCTAAACTATATGATCAACTAATTGTAAACTCACAAGAGCTTATCATAGACATGGTTTTTGACTTCTGTAGACTTACCTTAAAGTTTATGTTGTTAACAACTTTAATTTTTTCAACTTATAAGCTCCAAGAAACCCACTCAGATCTATCTCTCATGGATCAAACACATTCCATCTAGATAAGTACACCTGCCAAACAATAGCCTAAGTGCCCACTTGCTACCTATTCGAGAGGGTGGGATTCTTCTGTTCTCCTGGATTGGGACTCCCCTTACTTCAAGATATAAGAATTTCGTATAACTATAACGTGTGTGTGTGTGTGTGTGTGTGTGTGTGTGTGTGTGTGTGTGTGTGTTTCAGCATCTTGTCAAGTCCAGGTGATTACTTAAATCTACGTCTGGAGAAACAACCAACAAATGCTCCACCGTACTCTTATAGACTCAGACACTTCTTCAACCTTCTCCTTCCTATCCATAGATTGTTCCACAGACCCTATACAGTAGGAAAACAGCTAGCTCTCCTAAGACTGTACCAAAACCTCCTCATTTTCTTGGGTTTCGCAGAAACAGTCCCCAAATCATCAGAAAGTAGCTAAAAATCACAGCAGTGTTATTCCTGGTTCCCCATTACCTCTTTCTAGTTTCTCCATTTTTTTAGTTAAACCAAGACAGAGGAATGTTGGAATTCCCTTTAGATTTCACCCAACATTTATCTACCAATAACCAGATAGGCTTGGCTTGCTATAAAAGTGGTTGTTTGACCCCTTCTTGCTCTTTTTTCTTTCTGTCTCTCTGACCCCTTCTCTCCTTCACCCATTTCTCTGTCTTTTCCCTTCTCCCTTCCACCCTCTCTCCATGGGTTTCTGGTCAACCTGTCCTCCTCCTCCTCCTCCTCCTCCTCCTCCTTCTCCTCCTCCTCCTCTTCCTCTCTTCTCTCTTTCCCTCTCCTCCCATCCCCTTTCCCACCTTCCCCCTCTCCCTCTTCCTCTCTCTTTCTCTCTCTTGTTCCCTCCCTCTCTCTCTCTTGCTCTCTATGTCTGTCTTTCACTGTCTCTACTCCCTTCTCAACACCCCTTTCCATGCCCTAAATAAACTCTATCCTTCATTGTAACCACTGAGTGTCTGGCACCTCAGGGAAAAGGGATGCCTCAACATGGGCCTACTGAGGGACTAACCCCACCTCACCAAACTGAGCTCTACAACACATACTTGGTCTTTTAAAAGTGTAACATCAAGTCCAAGTATATCAACAAAAAACCTCAGCATACAGTCAGATACACTTAACATGATAGACAAGAAAGTTGAGAATAGCCTGGAATGCAATGGGCCAAGAGACATCTTGCTGAAAAAAAACAATAGGTCACCTGCTGAGACCAACAATTAATAAATAAGATTACATAAAAGAGTAAAACTTCAGTAAGGAAAAAGGCACCATCAATAGGACTAAACTGCAGCCTACAGAATGGGAAAGGATTTTCACCACTTCCACATCTAGTAAAGAGCTAATATAAAAATTATGTAATAAACTCAAGAAGCTAAACAACAACAAGTAAAAAATTCTGATTAACAATGAATGTAATACAGATCTAAACATGGAACTCTCAGTAGAAGAATCTCAAATAGTTGATAAAGAAATGTTCAACAGTTTAGCTATCATGGAAAGGCTAATCAAAACTATTTTGAGATGTGAAATATAAATGTTGCTTTTATTTCTTCAGTCAAAAAGATGAGATCAGAATCATATCCAAACTTTCAAATGTATGGATTCGTCTGAGCCCAGAGCCTTTCTTACTATCCTTAGGCCCAGACTTGGAAGCTTCCACCTACAATCCATCATGCTTGCAAGAGGTATTGTGGTAATACATGTGGATAACTTGTAGTAATGGCCAACAAATAACTGGTCTAATTTAAGGTCCATGCCAGGAAAAAGAGGCCATTCCTAACACTGTCTGGATAATCAGGAACTTCAGGCAAATACGTCGGAAAAGGACCTAGGATAGAAAATGTGTATGTATATTTGTGTGTGTGTGTGTGTGTGTGTGTGTGTGTGTGTGTGTGTGACTTATTTAAGCTTATATTGCTGTGAAGAGACCCCATGACCTAGACAACTCTTATAAAGAAAAATATTTAATTAGGACTAGCTTATACTTTCAGAAGTTTGATACATTGTCATATTTGCAGGAAGCATGGTAGCACACAGGCAGATATGTTGCTGGAGAAGCCAAGAGTTTTACATTTTGATCCGAAGGTAGCAAGGAGAAGACTCTGAGATTCTGATTCCACACTGGGCAGTACTTGAATATATATATTCAATGGGCCTATCAGGGTCAATTCCATTCAAACTACCACATTCCCTCCCTGGTCCCCAAAACTTATAACTATATCATAATGCAAAGTACATTGAATCCAACTTCAAAAGCCCCATAGTCTATCATAGACTCAACAATGTTTAAAAGTCAAATGTTCAAAGATTCTAGGATTCGTGCTATCTTTTAAACATAATCCCCATTAAAATCAAAATGAAAAAGGTGATCACATTCTTTTTAAAATCACAGGATATATATTATTATTCCAAATTGTAAGAAAATACTGGACCAAAGCAGGAATGAAAAACGGCTGGGTAACTTGAAACTCTGCATCTTCATGTCTGAATCACAACTCTTTTTCAACTTTATTCACAGCAACATAATTCTTTCTCTTGGTCTGATTCCACTTCATGTTAGCACTTTTCTCAGCAGATATCCAAAGGCTCTGGAATCTCTAATATCTAGGTATTTTCAAACAGCATCTTGTTTCAACATATGGGAAGCACATGTGAGTGCCTTAAATGGCTCATGTCACTTTTCTAGCTTTGCTGACATTAGCACTCTAGAATCTTGCTGACTCTATTCAATTACTGCTGCTCATCATCCCATGGTACTGACTTCATCTTTCCTGGACCTTGATCTGTAGACTCACCATGACCTCAGATATCTGTATGCTTCTCTGTCTTGAGTGTTGGTATTGAAGGGTGTAACACCATCACTGGCCCTAAATTTTTCTTTACCTGAAACATTTTCTGCATCACTGTATCCTCAACCTCAGAGATCTACTTGCCTATGTCTCCTGGGATTTAATATGGGTACAACCATACCTGGACTCAAATTTATCTTTAATTCCTTTTCACGAGATTTTTACAAGTTCTAGATTGTAGTTCATTCCAAATAAAATTAAGAGGCAAATTGAGCATAGCCATTATAATTTTTACATGTCAAATTGACTCCCAATAACATCTCCCTATGTCCAATAAAAGTACTAATCAATTTCTAATAACACCTAACATGGTATAATTATCTCTTGTAGCAGTACAAACACATAGTAGATTTTTTTAATTTTACTTAATCTTTTCTTTACAGTACACATTTTATCTCCCTCCCAGTCCACTCTCTGACTGTGCCACATCCCATAACTCCTCTCCCCATCTCCACAAGGATATCCCCATCCCCCTGCTCCTCCCTCCCACCAGACCTCCCTACACCCTGGGGAATACAGTCTCTTAAGAATTAGGTGCATCTTCTATGACTGAGTCTACAACTGGCAGTCATTTGATATATATGTATTGGGGGCCACATATAAGTTGGAGTATGCTGCCTGATTGGTGGCCCAGTGTCTGAGAGATCCTGAGGGTACAGTTTAGTTGAGACTATTGGTCCTACAAGGTTGCCCTTCTCCCAAGCGTCTTCCAACTTTTCCTTAATTTAACCATAGTTGTCAGCAGCTTCTGTCCATTGGTTGGGTGTAAATATCTGCATCTGACTCTTGCAGCTGCTTCTTTAGTCTTTCAAAGGGCAATCATGATAGGTCCCTTTCTGTGGGCACACCATAACCTCAGGAATAGTTTCAAGCCTTGGTGTCTCCCCTTGAGCTGAATCCTAACTTGGTCTTACCGCTGAACCTCCTTTTCCTCCGTCTTTTCTCCATTTTTGTCAATGCAGTTCTTTCAGACAGGAACAATTATGGGTCAGAATTTTTGACTGTGGGATGCCCTGTCTCTCTGGTGGATGTGGGCCCTCCACGTTCCCTCTCTCCACTATAGGGCATTTAATCTTTGAGTCCTGTGAGTCTCTACCACCTAGGTCTCTGGTATATTGTGGAGGGTCCCCCAAACCTCTACTTCCAGAGGTTGCCTGTTTCTGTTCTTTATGCTGGCCCTCAGGGTTTCAGTAGTGTTCCCTGCCACCCAATACCTGATCAAGTACCCTCTTCCCCTCCTGTCCCCTTTCCCGATTATGTCCCTTCCTCCATACCCCACCCTGTGATTCCTTTCTTCTCCTTCCCCAAATGGGATTGAGACATGCTAATTTTCCACCTTTAGGTTGTTAACAGTTTTTGATCTGTAGATTAAATCTAGGGTATTCTGCATTTATTTTTGGCTAATATCCATTTATTAGTGAGTGCCTACTATGCATGTCCTTTGAGATCGGAATTACATCATTGAGGATATTTTCTACTTCTGTTTGCTTGCAAAACTCAGGATGTCCTCATTCTTTTTTTTTTTTTATTAACTTGAATATTTCTTATATACATTTTGAGTGTTATTCCCTTGCCGGTTTCCTCATTCTTAATAGCTGAGTAGTATTCCAGCATGTAAACGAACAACATATTTGTATCCATTCTTCTGTTGTGGGACATCTGGGTTGTTTCCAGCTTCTGGCTATCACAAAAATAAGCCACTATGAACATAGTGAAACACGTGCCCCAGTCGCACAGTGGGGCATGCTTTCGGTATATGCCCAAGAGTGGTATAGCTGGATGTTTAGGTAGATCAATTTCCAATTTCTGTGAAATTCCAGATTGATTTCCAGAATTGTACAAGTTTGCAATTCCACCAGGCATCCTCACCAACATGTGCTTTCACTTGAAAATTTGATCTTAGCTATTCTGACTGCTGAAAGTTAGAATGTCAGGGTAATTTTGGTTTGCATTTTCCTAGTCACTAAGGACTTTGAATGCTTCTTTAAGTGGTTCTCAAACATTCACAATTCCTCTGTTGTGAATTAGTTCTATATGCCATTTTTTGATTGGGTTGTTTGGATTTTTGTGCTTAACTTCTTGATTTCTTTGTATATTTTGGATGTTAGCCCTCTATCAGATGTGGTGTTAATGCAGATTTTTCTAGTCTGTAGGTTTCTGGTTTGTCCTACTGATGAGGTCCTTTGCCTTACAGAAGATCTCCAGTTTCATGAGGTCCCATTTATCAATTCTTGATCTTAAAATGTGAGCCATTGGCATTCAGTTTAGGAAATTTCCTCCTGTGCCAATAAGTTCAAGGATTTTTCCCACTTTCACATCTATTAATCTCAGTTTATCTGGTTTTATGTTGAGGTCCTTGATCCACTTGGACTTGAACTTTGTGAAAGGTGACTAATATGGATCTATTTTCATTTTCCTACACACAGACTGCCAGTTAGACTAGCACCATTTATTGAAGATGCTTTCTTTTACTCTACTGTATGTTTTTGCCTTTGTTGTCAAATATCAAGTGTGTGTACGTGTGTGATTTTATTTCTGGGTCTTCAATTCTTTCCCATTGATCAACCTGACTGTGTTTGCACCCATTCCATATGGTTTTTATCATTATTGCTCTGTAGTATAGCTTGAGGTCCATATGGTGATTCCCCCAGAAGTTGTTTATTATTATTATTATTATTATTATTATTATTATTATTATTATTATTAAGAATTGTTCTCACTATTCTGTTTTTTTTCTCTTTTTTGTTTTTTTGAATTTAAGACTTGCTCTTTCTACATCTTAGAAGAATTTTTGGAATTTTGAAGGGAATTGCATTGAATCTCTAGATTGTCTTTGGTAGAATGGCCATTTTTAGTATGTTAATTCTGTTAATCGATCATTTTGTGTGACCTCTCCATTTTTACAGACCTTCTTTGATTTCTTACTTGAGAGACTTAAAGTTATTGTCATACAGATCTTCCCCTTGTTTGGTTAGAGTTACTCCAAGATATATTATTTTTATCTATTGTGAAGAATGTTGTTTCCATAATTTCATTCTCAGCCTGTTTATTTGTATAAAGGAAGACTACTAATTTAATATCCAGCCAATTTGCTGAAGTTGTTTATCAGCTGGAGAATTTCTCTAGTAATATATATATATTATATTATATATATATATTAATATTATATATATATATATTATATTATATATATATATAATATTATATATATATACACACACACACTATCATATCATCTGCAAATAGTGACACATTTACTTCTTTGCCAATTTATACTGTGTTTTTGTTGTCTTATTTCTCTAACTAGTATTTCAAGTACTATATTGAATAGATTTGCTGACAGTGCGCATCCTTGTTTTGTGCCTGATTTTAGTGGGATTGCTACAAGTATGTCTCCATTTAATTCGATATGGCTGTTGGCTTACAGTAAATTGCTTTCATTATATTTAGGTATGAGACTTGAACTCATGACATCTTCAAGAATTTTAACATGTAGGGGTATTGTATTTTGTAAAATGCTTTTTCTGCATCTAAAACAATGATCACCTGATTTTTTTTTGAGTGTGTTTATATAGCGGATTACTTTAATGCATTTTCAGTTATCGAACCAACCTGCATCTCTAGGATGAAGCCTACTTGATCGTGGTCTATAATGGTTTTGATGTGTTCTTACACTACATTCTGTTTGCAAGAATTTTATTATTTTTGCATCTATATTTATAAGCAAAATTTTGTGTGAGTTTTTCTTTTTAGTTGTATGCTTGTGTAGTTTAGGCATCAGATTATTTGTGGCTTCATAGAATGAATTATTCACTGTTTCTTCTGTTTTTATATTATGGATTAGTTTGAGGATTATTGGTATTAGGTCTTCTTAGAAGGTCTGGTAGAGTTCTTCACTAAAGTCACTTGGCCTTGGGCTTTTTTGTTTGGGAGGGTTTTAATGACTTTTTCTATTTCCTTATGGGATATGTTTCTTTTTAGATAGTTTACCTGCTCCTGATTTAACTTTGCTATGTGTTATCTGTCTAGAAAATCATCCAATTCATTATGGCTTTCCAGTTTTGTTTAGTATAGGCTTTTGTAATAGGATTTGACTATGTTTTGAATTTCCTCTGTTTCTCTTGTCTCCCTTTCTATTTCTAATTGTGTTAATTTATATACTCCGAGCCCTTTAATTAGTTTGGCTAGGGTTTTATTTATCCTGTTGATTCTTTAAAAGAACCAGGTTTTGCTATTGTTGATTCTTGGCATCATTTACTTTGTTTATATTTGGTTGAGTTTTTGCTCTGAATTTGACTATTTCCTGCCTTCTACTCCTCTTGGGTGTGTTTGCTTCTTTTTCTTCTAGAGCTCTCAGATATGGTGTTAAAATGCTAGTGTAGGATCTCTCCAATTTCTTTGCCAGGGCATTTAGTGCTATAAATTTTCCTCCTAGCTCTGCTTTTATTGTGTCCCATAAGGTTGGGTACGATATGTCTTTATTTTCATTGAATTCCAGGAAGCTTTTTTTTTTACTTCATCACTGACCAGGTTATCACTGATTAGATAATTGTTCAGTTTTCATGGGTATGTGGGCTTTCTGTTGTTTTAGGCCCTGGTGTCCTAATAGAATTCCTGAGATTATTTCAATTGTTCAACTAGGTTGAAGCTTGTTTTCTGGCCAATTATGTTGTCAATTTTGGATAAGGTACCATTAGGTGCTGAGAAGAAAGTGTATTCTTTAGTTTTAGGGTGAAATTTTCTGTAGATATCTCATTAATTCATTTGACTAAAAACCTCTATTAGTTTTATTACGTTTCTGTTTAGTTTTTCTTTCAATATTTCTCTTAGTTTGTCTTTCCATTAGTGAGAGTGGGATGTTGAAGTCTCTCACTATTATTGTGTAAGGTTCAAAGTGTGGTTTCTTACTTAAGTAAAGTTTCTTTTATGAATATGGATACCCTTGCATTTGAGGCATAAATATTCAGAATTACAATTTTTTCATGGTGGATTTTTCCTTTAATAAATGTGAAGTGTCCTTTCTCATTTTGCTTGGTAACTTTTGGTTGAAAATCTATTTTATTGGATAGTAGGATGGCAACACCTGCTTGTTTCTTGGGACCATTTTCTTGGAAGACCTTTTTCTAGGCCTTTATTCTAAGGTAGTGTTTGTCTTTTTTGTTGATATTTGTTTCTTGGACGCAGCAAAATGCTGGATCCCATTTGTTTATCCAATCACTTAGCTATGTCTTTTTATAAGGGAGTTGAGTATATTAATACTGAGAGATATTACGGACAGAAGAATGTTTGTTTCTGCTATATTTATTTTTATAGATGGCATTATATGCATATGGTTCTCTCATTTTGGCATTGATGTGAGATGATTAATATCTTGTTATCCCTCCCTTTGGTGAATGAACTCTCCTGTTGAAGTTTGTCTTCTAGAATCCTTTGTATGTCTGGATTGCTAAATAGATACTGTTTGAATTTAATTTGTTCTAGAATAGTTTGGTTTCTCCATCTATGTTGATTGAGAATTTTGCTGAGAAAAGGAGACTGGACTGGCATTTGTGTTCTCTTAGAGTCTGCATGACCTCTGACCAGGTTCTTCTGGATGTTAGTGTCTATGTTGAGAATTCCGGTATAATTCTGATAGGACTGCTTTTCTGTGTTTCTTGGCCATTTTCCCTTGTAGCTTGTAATATTCTTTGTTCTGTGCATATAGTGTTTTGATTTTTATCGGATGAGAGTATTTTTTCTATTCTAGTCCCATATATTTGGTGTTCTATAGGCTTCTTGTATATTTATGGCCATCTGTTTCTTTAGTTGGAGAAGTTTTCTTCTATGATTTTGTTAAAGATATTTTCAAGTTCTTTGAGCTGGGAACCTTCACTCTTCTCTATTCCTATTATTTTTAGATTTGGTCTTCTAACTGTGTCCTAGATTTCCTGAATGTATATATTAGGAGTTTTTATGTTTTGAATTTTCTTTGACATTTGTGTCAACCTCTTCAACAGTATCTTCTATACTGGAGATTCTCTCTTTTATCTCTTGTACTTTGTTGGTGATACTTACATGTGTAATTCTGGCATCTTTCCTAGGTATTCCGCTTGCCGGGTTGTCTCCATTTGTGTTTTCTTTATTGTTTCAATTTTCAGTTTTAGGTTTTGGACTGCTCTGTTCCATTCCTTCACCTGTTTGATTGTTTTTCTGTATTTCTTTAAGGGATTTATTTGTTTCTTCTTTAAGGGCTTTTACCTGTTTACCTGTGTTTTCCCATATTTCTTTCAGTTTATATTTCTAATCTTCTTAATCTTTAAGACTCTATTATCTTCATGAGATAGGATTTTAGGTCAGCTTTCTAAAATTGTTGTATCGTTGTATTCATTGCTTGCTGAGATTAGAGAAACGAGTTCTAATTGTGCCCATGTATATTGGCTTCTGTGGTTCATGGTTTTTGCTTGTCTCCTGTCATCTGGTTATGCCTGGTGTTTGCTAGACTCTGTGTTTCTATCTGGAGTCTGACTCTTTTGTTTTTGGGTTTCTAGGGGTATTCTGGTAGGCTTGTGGCCCCGGCTATAGCAGACTTGCTATGTGGCAATCTCACTATAGGATCATCAGAGGATCAGTCCTGCTGTAGCCCTGTGTGTAGCTCTTCTTCAGGGAGGCCTATTTACTGTGTTTTCTGTTTCCCTGTGTGCAGCAGAACTCCAGGGAGACCCTTGAATCAGTTGTGCTGTATGCTGCAGAGACTTTTGAAGGTCTTCAGACTCTTTTTAAAGGCCCCCACAATTTAAATTGCCCCTAAAAAACTGTCTTCCATGTTCCTTCTAGTATTGATCATTAAGACTCACTTAAAGCATTCCATTGACTTCCAATTCCAAAATCCCCAAAAGAACATTCTTTTAAAAAAGTGTTCAAGCTGTTCATAGAAATACTCCAGTCTCTGATATCAACTTCTGTCTTAGGGTTATATTTCTATGAAGAGACACTATGACTCAGACAACTCTTATGCAGGAAGCATGACAACATGAGTCTAGCATGATGCTAGAGAAGCCAAGAATTCTACATCATGATCCAAAGGCAACCAGGTGGAGACTCTGATTCCTAACTGGGTAGAGCCTTAATATACGTGTAAGACATCAAATCCTGTCTCCACAGTGACATAATACTTCCAAGCATGACACATTACTTTAACAAAGGACACCATCCTAAGAGTATCCTTTCCTATGTGTCTATGGTAACCAATTCCATTAAAATTACCGCAGTGTGTGTGTGTGTGTGTGTGTGTGTGTGTGTGTGTGTGTGTGTGTGTGTTTGCACATGCATGCGCGTGAGTGCACACACACACATGCACTGTGCATGTGTTTGTGTGTGAGAGAGGATGTATAAATTCAATGAAATGATTCCTAATGATATTTTTCTATAATCTTAATAGGTGCCTTGACTAGCTGGTCTGAGAGAGGCTTCCTCTGGCAGCTGATGCAAGAAGACATAAACACTGCCACCCATTAGGTGGGAAGGGAGCCCACATTTGGGATCTCCTATGGATTCCTTACCATGAAGCTCAAGGAACCCAGTAGAAACAATATGGCAGAGGAAACCTCTCTTCAAGATGGAACTAGAAAGGTATAGGATACAAGAAGAATACTTCCCAGAGAATCAACTAAGCTTTAGTCATAGAGGTTCATAGAGACTGAAGAGGTAATCTTAGAGCCTGCATGGATCCATGCTAGTTCCTCTACATATATGTTATGATTGTTAGATTTGAGATTTGTGGGACTCCTAACAATGTCCAAAAGGGTTTCTTTCATGCATTGATTTGCTGTTGGTACACTTTATTTCATACTGGGTTACCTCACCCAGTCCTGACATGAGGATATGTACCTAGTTTTCTTGTAACTTGTTATAACTTGTTGAGTTGATATCCCTGGGAGGGCTGGTTTTTCTTTAGTGAAACACAGAAAGAGTTGATCTGGTGAAGAAGGAAGATGGGAACAAGAATGGAGAGAAGGAGTTAGAGACAAAATTTTGGTAAAGAAAAGTACTTGATAAGGGAATAAATAAATAAATAAATAAATAAATAAATAATTTAAAAATGGCACCAGAATTACCATGTTATAGCTTTGATCAAATAAAAGAACAAGACAGAATATGTGAAATATATGGTAAAAAACATTGTAAAAGTCACCTGTAATTCTTTAAATGAAAGTTCTTGTTTACTTTTGATATTTGTACTATCTTATATGCTTATTGGACTTTCCCTCTCATAAAACAGGGGGAGGGAAACAAACAAACAACAAAAACAAAAACAAAAAAAAAACTGTGGAATTCTTAATATATAGGTAAAAGTGTTATAAAGACTAGGCAGTAAGTATTCATAAAAATAGTAAATCAGAGGATATTAAAAACACAGGCAAGTAGTCAATGGAATAGAATTGAAGATTCAGAAATGAACCCAAACACCTATGGTCACTTGATCTTTGAGAAAGGAGCTAAAACCATCCAGTGAAAAAAGACAGCATTTGCAACAAATGGTGCTGGTTCAACTGGTGGTCAGCATGTAGAAGAATGCAAATAGATTCATTCTTATCTTCTTATACAAAGCTCAAGTCCAAGTGGATCAAGGACCTGCACATTAAACCAGATACACTCCAAACTAATAGAAGAGAAAGTGAGGAAGAGACTGGAACACATGGGTACAGGGAAAAATTTCCTGAACAGAACACCAATGATTTATTCCTTAAGATCAACAAAAGACAAATGAGACCTCATAAAATTGAAAAAAATATCAGGCAAAGGACACTGTCAATAGGATAAAATGGCAGCCAACAGACTGGGCAAAGATCTTTTCCAATCCTACATCCAATAGAGGACTAATATCCAATATATACAAAGAACTCATGAAGGTAGATTTGAAACAATCAATAACCCTATTAAAAATAGGATAGAGATCTAAATAAAGAATTCTCAACTAAGGAACAGCAAATGGTCAAAAAGCCCCTAAGGAAATATTCAACCTCCTTAGTCATCAGGGAAATGCAAATCAAAACAACCCTGAAATTTTTGCCTCACACCAGTCAGAATAGCTAAGGTCAAAACTCAGGTGAGAGCAGATGCTGTCAAGGATCTGGAGAAAGAGAAATACTCCTCCATTATTGGTGGGATTGCAAGCTGATATAACCACTCTGGAAATCAGTCTGGTGGTTCCTCCAAAAATTGGACATATTACTAACTGAAGATCCTGCTATACAACTCCTGGGCGTATACCGACAATATGCTCCAATATATAGTAAGGACACATGTTCCACTATGTTCATAGCAACTTTATTTATAGTAGTCAGAAGCTGGAAGGAATCCAGATGTGCCTCAGCAGAGGAATGGATACAGAAAACGTGGTGCAATTTCATAATGGAATACTGCTCAGCTATTAAAAACAATGACTTCCTGAAACTCTTAGGCAGATGGATGGAGCTAGGAAACATCATTCTGAGTGTGGTAACCCAATCACAAAAAACACACATGGTATGCTTCTTACTGATAAGTATATAGTAGCCCAAAAGTTCAGATTACCCAAGATACAATCCACAGACCACATTAAGCTCAAGAAGAAGGAAGACCAAAGTGCTGATGCTTCAGTCCTTCTCAGAAGAAGGAATAAAAATATTCACAGGAGGAAATATAGGGACAAAGAATGGAGCAGGGAGTGAAGAAAATGTCATCCAAAGACTTCCCTACCTGGGCATCCATTCCTTATACAGTCACAAAACCCAGACACTATTGAAGATGCCAAAAAGTGCTTGCTGACAGAAGTGTGATATAGTTGTCACCTGAGAGGCTTTGCCAGAACCTGACAAATACAGAGGCAGGTGTTCACAACCAACCATTAGACTGATAATGGGTTCCCCAGTGGAGAAGTTAGAGATAGGACTAAAGGAGCTGAAGGGGTTTGCACCATTATAGGAAGAACAATAATATGATCCAATCAGACACCCCAGAGCTCCCAGAGACTATAAACCACCAACCAAAGGGTACACATGAAGTGACCCATGGTTCTAGCTTTATATGTATATGTAGCAAAGGATGACCTTGTTGAGCTTCAAAGGAAAGAGAGGTCTTTGGTCATACCAAGGCTTGATGCCCCAATGTAGGAGAATGCCTAGGTGGGGATGAGGGATGGAGTAGGTGTGTGGGAGAGCACCCTCATAGAAGCATGGAGGAGAGAGGATGGGATAGGAGGTTACAGGAGGGGGAATGAGTAATAAGGATAATGTAAATAAATGTAAATAAAAATGTTCAAATAAAAGAAAACTAAAAAAACAATTCCTCAGCACTTATTACAATTAAAATAAAGAAAAGAAAAGAAAAGAAAAGAAAAAGAAAACTTCAGCATTCTGCATTTCTGTCAAAAGTCTACTTGCTCTGAAAATTTAAAAAGTCACAAACTTTTGGAGAGTAAATACAAAGCATAATCTTGTCACAAAACCAGAAATGTATTGAGAAATATTTTCTGAATAAGCCCCTTAGGAAAACCATCATGTAGATTTTTCTAGCAGTTCTATTCATATTGCTAAAAGTGAAACGAGCAAGATTTCCTCAATAGCTAATTAATAAAAAAATACTGTGACATATATATAATTATAGATTGTTTAGAATTAAATCAAGATACAAAAATTTTAAAAAAATTCATTGCAGATAAATTAACAAAGCTAATCCTAAATATTGTGCAAATTTTATGACCATGATCACAGGACATTTTAGAAAAGGAGTAGTAGTTATTGAAATAAGATAACCAGCAATAACGTGTATTAGTTGGCCATATAAAGAGAAGATTTGTCTAGGACATGAGATACCAAGAGAGATCATATAACTTGATGTGACACTATAAATGTCAATAAATAACATTATACATAGAATTTTATAGCTAAATATTTTATTTTAATATATTCAAATAATAATTACATTGAAAGTAAGAGTGTCCCAGATGATAGCCTAGTTGGGCAGCAGTGGAAGAGGAAGCACTTGGTCCTACCAAGTGTGGACCCCAGTGCAGTGGAATGTTGAGGGGGGCTGGAAGAGGAGGTGGGGGGGCACCTTATAGGGGAGGGGGGAGGATGGTGGCTTATTGACAGGAAACTGGGAAAGGGAATAACATTTGAAATGTAAATAATGAAATATATCCAATAAGAGAGATAAGACAGAGAGAAGAAGAGAGAGAGAGAGAGAGAGAGAGAGAGAGAGAGAGAGAGAGTTACAGAAAGGAACTATGTGCAGAGTGACACAAAATATATTTTGAACTAGTCTTTCTAAAAGAAATGGGGTACAATAGTAAAAACTTAAGGTCATTTTTAATTTAGTCAATCCTGAAGACATAATGCTGAATGCCTTTTTTTTTAATTTTATATTTTGGATATTTATGTACTTACATTTCAAGTGTTATCACTTTTCCCCTGTCTCCCATACCCTGTCCTCCCCTCCCCCTGCTTCTCTGTGGATGTTCCCACTCCCACCCACCCACTGCAATCTCAAAACCCTGGCATTATCCTATATTGGGGAAATAAGGCTTCACAGGACCAAGGACTTTTCCTCCTACTGACTGGACAATGCCATTATCCTCTGCTCGAGGATCATATGTGACTGGAATCCTGGGTCCCTTCATGTGTACTCACTGGTTGGTAGTTTAGTCTCTGGGAGGTCTAGTAGGGTCTGGTTGGTTGATACTGTTGTTTATCTTATAGAGTCACAAACCCCTTCAGCTTTTTCATTCTTTTCTCTAACTCCTTCATTGGGGTCCCATTGTCCAGTCCAATGGTTAGCAGCTACCTTCCTTTTTTGTATCAGTCGGGGTCTGGCAGAACCTCTCAGGAGACACCCATATCTGGCTGTTGTCAGTAAGCACTTATTGACATCAGAAATGAATGCTTTAAAAAAAAAGGCACATGTTTTTTATAATAAAATTAATTTTACAAACCATGTGCTAAAAATTTTGAAACACTATACATGCATAATAAAAATAAATCATTATGCAAGTGAATACCAGATGGTGAGAAATTATTTTTTAACATTTGGAGTGGAAACTTACATATTAATGGGGAAAGTATGGAATGACCCATATGGTATTAGATAGATTGAGAGACATAATTTTTTTTTATCTTTAGCTTACTGTAGACACATAGAAAATATGTATAAACAGCAGTATGAAAGTATACACTTACCTTTATATATCTGTGTATTTGTATTAGGGCAAATGACCAGCTATTAGGGATATGGTACTCCAGCAACAAAATTCATACCCAGAAGTCAGGTAATGGTTTCTGCCACTGAAAGCACTGAAAATTCTGGCTGGGAATGTACAAGATAAGTCTGGGTCTTACTCTGTATCTGTCTTGGAAATTGTCCATTTTTTTCAGATTTTCAAGTTTTCTTGAGTATTGTCTTTTGTTGTAGGATCTGATTATTTTTTCAATTTCCCCTGACTCTGTTGTTATGTCTCCCTTTTCATTTCTGATTTTGTTAATTTGGAAACACACTCTGTGCCTTCTGGTTAGTCTGGCTAAAGGCTTATGTATCTTGTTGATTTTCAAAAGAACCAACTTTTGGTTCTATTGATTCTTTGTATATTCCTTTTTGTTTGTACTTTGTTGATTTCACCTCTGAGTTTGATTATTTCCTGCCTTCTACTCCTCCTGTGTGTGTTTCCTACTCTTTCTTCTAGAGCTTCAGAGTGTGCTGTCAAGCTGCTGACATATGCTCTCTCCTGTTTCTTTCTGCAGGCACTCAGAGCTATGAGTTTTCCTCTTAGCACAGCTTTCTTTGTGTCCCATAAGTTTGGGTATGTTGTACCTTCATTTTCATTATATTCTAAGAAGTCTTTAATTTCTTTCTTTATTCCTTCCTTGACCAGGTTATCATTGAGTAGTGCATTGATCAACTTCCATGTATATGTGGGCATTCTTCCCTTATTGTTATTGAAGACCAGCTTTAGCCCATGATAGTCTGATAGGATGCATGGGATTATTTCTATCTTTCTATACATCTTGAGGCCTGTTTCATCAACGATTTTATGGTCAATTTTGGAGAGAGTACCATGAGGTGGTGAGAAGAAGTTATATCATTTTGTTTTAAGACAGAATGTTCTGTAAATATCTGTTAAATCCACTTGGTTCATGACTTCTCTTAGTCTGTCTATGTCTCTGTTTAATTTCTGTTTCCATGATCTGTCCACTCATGTGTTGAAATCTCCTACTATTATTGTGTGAGGTGCACTGTGTGCTTTGAGTTTTAGTCAGGTTTCTTTTATGTATGTAGGTGCCCTTGTATTTGGAGCATAGATATTTAGGATTGAGAGTTCATCTTGGTGGATTTTTCCTTTGATGAATATGAAGTGTCCTTCCTTATCTTTTTTTGCTGACTTTTGGTTGAAATCAGATTTTATTCGATATTAGAATGGCTACTCCAGTCTTTTTACTGGGGAGTTGAGGCCATTGATGTTGAGAGATATTAAGGATTAGTGATTGTTGCTTCCTGTTGTATTCATGTTTGCATGTGAGATTATGTTTGTGTATGTTCTCTTTGTTTTGTTGCAAAATGATTAGTTTCTTGCTTTTTCTAGGGTATAGCTTGCCTCCTTGTGTTGGGCTTTACGATTTATTACCCTTTGTAGTGTTGGATTTGTAGAAAGATATTGGGTAAATTTGGTTTTGTCATGGAATATCTTGGTTTCTCCACCTATATTAATTGAGAGTTTTGCTGGATATAGTAACCTGGGCTGGCATTTGTGTTCTCTTAGGGTCTGTATGACATCTGTCCAGGATCTTCTTGCTTTCATAGTCTGTGGTGAGAAGTCTGGTATAATTCTGATAGGTCTGCTTTTATATGTTACTTGGCCTTTTTCCCTTATTGCTTTTAATATTCTTTCTTTATTTTGTGCATTTGGTGTTTTGACTATTATGTGTCGGGAGGAGTTTCTTTTCTGGTCTAATCTATTTGGAGGTCTGTAAGCATCTTTTATGTTTATGGGCATCTTATTCTTTATTTTAGGGAAGTTTTCTTCTATGATTTCATTTAAGATATTTACTGTTCCTTTGAGCTGGGAGTCTTCACTCTCTTCTATAGCTATTATTCTTAAGTTTGATCTTCTCATTGTTTCCTGGGTTTCCTGTGCCTTTTGGGCCATTGTCTTTTTCCATTTTACATTATCTTTGACAGTTGTGTCGAAGATTTCTATGAAATCTTCTGCTCCTGGGATTCTCTCTTCCATCTCTTGCATTCTGTTGGTGATGCTTGTATCTATTGCTCCTTGTCTCTTCCTGTTGTTTTCTATATCCTGGGTTGTCTCCCTTTGTGCTTTCTTTATTGCTTGTATTTCCATTTTTATTTCCTTCACCTGTTTGATTGTGTTTTCCTGGAATTCTTTCAAGGATTTTTACATTTCCTCTCTATAGGCTTCTGCTTGTTTATTTGTGTTTTCCTGCAGTTCTCTCAGGGAATTCTTTATGTCTTTCTTGAAGTCCTCCATCCTCATGATCAAATGTGATTTTAAATCTAGATCATGCTTTTCTGGTGTGTTTGGATATTCAGTGTTTGCTTTGGTGGGAGAATTGGGATCCGATGATGCCATATTGTCTTGCTTTCTGTTAGAGCCTATCTTTCTATCAGGAAGTCTGCTAAAACAAGGGACACAGTCTTCCTGTTTCCCAGGGGTCTGTGACAACCAGAGACATAAGAGCCCTGCTCTAATCCAGGTCACAGCTCTTCAAGTCTCCAAGGAGAGACAGTGTCCAATCAAAGACAAGTAAGCCAGTTAACACCAAACCTAAACAGATGTTGTAAATAATGTACAAGAACCTATAAGCAACAGAAGCCACTGTAATTTGGTACCATCAGCCCTAGTTCTCCTATCACAACAAGACATGAATAACTTAGCACACATTAAAAGCAGAATTCTGATATAAAATCCCATCTTATGAAGATAATGAGACCATTATGTAAGGGCAAAGAACTCCTTTAAGGAAATTCAAGAAAGCACAGGTAAACCTACCCTAAATAAGTGGCCATAAATGAAGAAGGAGTCTACAGATCACTATATAGATTCAATCAGAAAAGAAATTCTTTCTGTCACATAATAATCAAAACACTAAATGAACAAAACAAAGAAAGAATATTAAAAGCAGTAATGGGAAATGGTAAATAATATATAAAGGCAGACCTAATAGAATTATACCAAACTTCTGAACAGAGAATCTAAATGCTGGAAGATGCTGGACAGATGTCATGTAGACCCTAAAAGAACACAAGCCAAGGCTACTATACCAAAAAAAATTTCAATAACCAGAAGTGAAGAAACAAAGATATTCCCTGATAAAACCAAATTTAAATATCATCCCAGTAATCCAGCCCTACAAAACACACTGGAATGTGATATATAATATAGGGAGTGTAACTGCACCCAAGAAAACAAAAAGAATTAATCATCTCAAAACAAAGTCAAAAGAAGAGACTAGCATAAGCATAATAACCACATTACCAACAAAAATAACAGTTAGCAACAATCATTGGTCTTTAATATATATAAACATTAATGGAATCAATTCCTCAATGAAAGACATAGGCTAACAGACTGAATGGGTAAAGAGGACGCAATAGTTTGCTGGATAGAGGAAACATACTTTAGTGACAAAGACAGATACTATCTCAGACTAAAAGGATGGAAACAGGTGTTCCAGTTTAATTGCTCCAAGAAACAAGCTGGAGTAGACATTATAATAAACAATGAAATAGACTTTAAAACAAAAGGTTTCAAAAGAGATAGCTAAGAATATTTCATACTCATCAAAGGAGAAATCCACCAAGAACAAGTCTCAATTCTCAACGTTATGCCCAAAATGCAAGGACATTCACATCTATAAAGGTAACTTTACTAAAGTAAAACAAAAAATAAAAAACAGAAAACAAACAAAAGCAAAACAAAGCAAAACAACAGCAACAACAACAACAAGAAGAAAAACAGGATGAAAATCACACAATATTAGTGAGAGAATTCAACACCCCACCCCACTTTCATCAATGGACAAGGCATTGAAACAGAAAATAAACACAGACACAGGAAAGCTAACAGAAGGTATGAAACAGATGGCTTTAACAGGTATCTACATGACTTGTACCCTAAAACAAATTTTATTTCTCAGTACTTGATGGTACCTTATCAATATTGAAAATATAATTACACACAATACAAGCCCAACAGATAGAAGATTATTGAAATAATTTTAAGCATTCTATCAGGTCACTGCAGACTAAGGCTGGTCTTCAAAAACATCAAAAACAATAGAAAGCCCACATCCTCATGAAAATGAAACAACTCTCTACTCAATGATAACTTGGTCAGGGAACAAATAAAGAAAGAAATTAAAAACATCCTAGATTTCAGTGAAAATGGAAGCATAACATATCCAAATTATAGTACACAGTGAAAGCACTGTTAAGAGGAAGGTTCATCTGGAAGAGCTTGAAGGGCCTGAGACCCCATATGTACAACAATGCCAAGCAACCAGAGCTTCCAGGGACTAAGCCACTACCTAAAGACTATACATGGACTGACCCTGGACTCTGACCTCATAGGTAGCAATGAATATCCTAGTAAGAGCACCAGTGGAAGGGGAAGCCCTGGGTCCTGCTAAGACTGAACCCCCAGTGAACTAGATTGTTGGGGGGGGCGGCAAGGGGGGAGGATGGGGAGGGAATACCCATAAGGAAGGGGGGGAGGGAAGGGGATGTTTGCCTGGAAACCGGGAAAGGGAATAACACTCGAAATGTATATAAGAAATATTCAAGTTAATAAAAAAAAAAAGAAAAAAAAAAGAGGAAGGTTCATAGCACTAAGTGGCTTCATTTAAAAAAAATTGCTGAAAATCCTACACTAACAACTTAACAACATACCCGAAATACCTACACCAAAAAGAAGCAAACACACCCAAGATGAGTAGACTGTAGGAAATAGTCAAACCTAAAATCAACCTATTAGAAACAAAGAGGATATACAAATCAGCATAAGTAAGAACTGGTGCTTTGAGAAAATCAACGAAACAGATAAACCCTTAGCCAACCTAGCTAAAGGGCACAGAGCTGTATACAGATTTACAAAATTAGAAGTGAAAGTCACCTCTAATTACAGAAACTGATGAAATTAAAAAATTCGTCATAACTTATTACAAAATTCAATATTAAACAAAACTGGAAAATATAGATGAAAAGAGTAAGTTTTTAGACAGATATAACATCCCAAAGTTAAATAAAGATCATGTAATCTAAATATCCCAAGGATCCCTAAGGAAATAGGAGGGGTCCTTAAAAGTCTTACAACAACAACAATGACAAAGAAAATCACAGGACCAGATGGCTTTAATGTAGAATTCTATCAGACCTGCAAAGAAGATCTAATAGCAATACTTCTAAAACTATCCCACAAAATAGAAACAGAGGGAATACTATCTAATGAAACCAAAGTTACTCTGATAGCTAAACCACCCAAATACCCAACAAAGGAATAGAACTTCAAAACAATTTTTCTTATCAAAATCATTTCATAAGTACTCAAAACAATTATTGCCAACCAAAACCAAGAACACATCAAAATGATCCTTCAACTGTATCAAGAAAGTTTCATCCTAGGGATGTGGAGTTGTTTCAATATACAGGAATCCATCCATGTAATCTACTTTGTATACAAATTCAATGAACAAAATCAAATAATCATCTCATTAGATAATAAAACAACTTGAAAAATTACAGAACCCATTCATGTTAAAAATCTTGAAAAGATCAGGAATACAAGGCACATAATTAAATATAATAAAAGCAACACACAGCAAACCAACAGCCAATATTAAATTAAATGGAAACTAGAAGCAATCCCAGTGAAATCAGGGACAAAACAAGCCTGCTTACTGTCTTCCACTTTATATAATAAACTGCTTAATGTTCTAGCTAGAACAATTAGACAACAATTGGAGGTCAAAAGAGATACAAATTGGAAAGGTAGAAGTCAAGGTGTTATTATTTGCAGATGATATAATATATATATAATATATATATAATATATATTATATATATATTATATATATATATATATATATATATATATATAAGCTCTATCAGAGAAGTCCTAGAGCTGGCAAAAACTGCAGCAAAGATTTGGATATAAAATTAACTCAAACATATCAGTAGCCTTCCTTTTTACAAAGGATCTTTATATAAAAGAACTTCGGGAAGAATCACCGTCACTGACCTCAAGCTGTACTACAGAGCAATAATGATAAAAACCACATGGTATTGGTATAGACACAGACAGGTCAATCAATGTAATAGAACTGAAGACCTAGACATAAACCCACATATCTATGGACACTTGATCTTTGATAAAGAAGTCAAAACTATACAGTTGAAAAAAGAAACAATCTTCAACAAAGGACATCGATCTATTTGGTTGTCTTCATGTAAAAGAATGAAAACAGATCCATACATATTAACTTGCACAAAGCTCAAGTCTGCTTGGATCAAGGACCTCAAAATAAAACCAGATACACTAAATTTAACAGAAGAGAAAATGTAAAAGCCTCAATCTCGTTGGCACATGGGAGAATTTCCTCAACTGAGGAATTTTGAACGGCAAAGAAGTATTTAAATGGTCAACATCCTTAGCCACTAGGGAGGTGCAAAACAAAATAATCCTGAGATTCCAACATATACCAATCATACAGCCTAAGACGAAAAATTGAAGTGACAGCATATGTTGGCTAGGATGTGGAAAAAAAAGGAACATTACTCCATTGCTGATGGGAGTATAAACTGGTTCAAACATTCTTGAAATTAATCTGGACGTTCCTCAGAATATTGGAAATAGTTCTACCTGAAGACCAAGCTAAACCACTCCTGGGAATATACCCCAAACATATTCCACCCTATCTCAAGGAAATATATACAAACAGCCTTATTTGTATTAGCCAGAAGCTAGTAACAGCCAAGATGTCCCTCAGTGGATTAATGGATATGAAAAATAGGGTTCATTTGCACTATTCACCTGTTAACATGGGGATATCATGAATTTTGCTGGCAAATGAATGGAACTTGAAAATGTCATCCTGAGTTGTATAACACAAACCCAAAAGGACATATAGGCTATGTGCTCACTGATAAGTGGATATTAGCCAACTATTTGAGAATACCAATGATATAGCTCATACCCCATATGAAGCTTAATAAAAAGCAAGACACAATTATGAATGTTTCAATCCCAGTTAAAAGGGTAGGACAATATAATCACAGGAGGCAGGAGAGTGAGGGGCCTGGGTAGGCAAGGGGAGTAGAAAGTAAAGAGAAATAGGGGTGCATGATTATTTATGTGGGGAGACAGGAGAGAAGCCCAGAATGCCAGAAGTATAAATACAAATATACAGCAGTATGTGGTGATGTCAGGACACCAGGGATGTGACTGGCATCAAGGATCTAATGGGGATAATATTAGGTGAAATAACCAAGAGTGGGGAGATAGAGATGACTCTGAGTTGAGGCCCATCTCAAAATTTTGACCCAGAATTCTTCCTGTCTAAATGAAATACAGAGACAAAAGTGGAGCAGAGACTAAAGGAACAGCCTCCAGTGACTGACCTGACTTGTGATCCATTTCATGAGGAGGCACTACACCTGAACACTATTGCTGATGCCATGTTGTGCTTTTCTGATAGGAGAATGGCATAGCTGTCCTCTAAGTGGCTATACCAGAACCTGACTGAGACAGATGCAGATTCTTATACCCAACCATTTGACTGAGGTTGGGAAAACCTATGGAAGAGTTATGGGAAGTACTGAAGAAATGCAACCCCATAGAAAGAAAAATTATATCAACTAACCAGATCCCTCAAAGCTCAGAAAGGCTAAGCCACCATCCAAAAATCATAAGTGCCCTGGTCCATGTATATCTTGCTACATATGTAGCAAAGGACTGCCTTTTCTGGCCTCAGTGGGAGGGGACACAATTGGTCTATTTGGAGACTTAATGCCCCAGAGAAGGGGGATGCTAGAAGGATGAATTGGGAGTAGGTATCTGTATAGAGACGTACCATCTTATAGGCAAAGGAGAGGGGCTATGCGGTGGGGCCTTATGGAGGGGGGCATTGGAATATGGACAACATTTGGAATGTAAATAAATAAAATAATGAATAAAAAATCCCTATTTAACTGTCTACTATAAAGTTTCAACAATCACATTTCAATATTGTGTAACTTATCAAACAATTTACATACAGTGCTGTAGTATATTACTATTTAACTCAAGTAACCTATGTTTGAATTAACTTCAGTACTACTAGTATAAGTATCCATGTATAATTTCCACAAAGAATTTATGAATGTACTTAAATAAACATGATTGCATAACAAAAGGGAGAGAGAGAATGAGAGAGAGAGAGACAGAGACAGAGACAGAGACAGAGACCAAGATGTTAATAAGGATACCACAAAAACAAAAACAAAAACAAAGAGAATTTCTCTAAAATAATAAGGTAAAGCAAGAAGTTACTGTCAATAGACATTCAGTAAGATATTGCCTGTGTTGGATCTTAGATTTCAGCACAAACTTAATGAGCTTAGTGAAATAAATTTCTGTTACTCACTACACAGCAAGTTGCATATGGTATATATGACTAATAACTTTTTTATTAAGGTATAATTTTTTATTTTTTAAAGATTTATTTTATTTATTTATTCCATTTATATAAGTACACTGTTGCTGTCTTCAGACACACCTGAAGGGGACATCGGATCCCATTATGGATGGTTGTGAGCCACCATGTGGTTGCTGAGAATTGAACTCAGGACCTCTGGAAGAGCAGTCAGTGCTCTTAACCGCTGAGCCATCTCTCCAGCCCGACTAATAACTTTTTCTTTTTTTTTTTTTTTTTTTTTTTTTTTTTTGGAGTTGGGGACCGAACCCAGGGCCTTGTGCTTGCTAGGCAAGCGCTCTACCACTGAGCTAAATCCCCAACCCTCAACTAATAACTTAATAATTGGAATTGGTAGGGCTATGGAGATGACTTGCCCTCCTATCCAGTTTCTCTGGTTAATCCACCCCACTATGGCTGCTGTGATGTTATCAAACCTACATTCTGTAACTTTTGGTATGCCACAATGGTTTGAAGAAACAGAAGCCATCTCAGATCCTTTGAAATTTCTGTTGCCTGAATGTTCTCTGGACAAGATATACAAGGACTGGTGCTTTTTATTGGCATTAAGTACATACATATGATTCCCAGTAGGATCTCTAGATACATTTTTTAATAACAAGTTGAGTTGACAATTCTTACTTACCACTGGCCTGAAAAAGTGAAAGAGAGGGAATAAAAAGCTATTTTCAATATCATAGTGAATAACCGAATGATATTCATGGATGTCAGAGAAATTAAAACTCCTAATTTGGGAGGAAAATTATTGTATATTGGACATGTTATATATAAATTCCTTTCAATATGAAGGTAACTTCAAGTCTAAGTATTTCAATGAAGTATTTCATGTAAGAGTAAAAGAAAGTTACTGTTTATTTTTTTAAGTGTTTAAGAATGTATTCCTAAAGGTAAAGTGCTTCTAATATAGTACTAGGCCCAGTTCACAACATTCAGATGTAAAAAAGGGCATTATGGATATTCATTGTGAATAGAATAGGGGGATTTCTACAGGCCCATACTGTTGGTATTAGGCCCACCAGAAAGGATTTCTACTAAATTCTTTTGCATTCTACAATCTGGTAAACAAACAGCAAAGAGGCACATGATACCATTCATTGACTCCAAACTTCCCCATCTTCAGAGCTGTGATAGAAAAACTGAGCTATTTACAATCAAAGGTGCTTTTTTATATAACTGAGCTAAGGAGAGGTTTTAAAGAAATCTGCCTATGAGTTTTTCAATATTTAATATACAATGCATGTCTTAGGAAGTAGAAACAGCCTATCGAATATAATAAAAGGAGTAAGTAATAAATTATTAGATTTCCTCAAAGGAATGGCCACATTTACACCAAAGAAAGGAAAGAGGAATATACATTTCTGTTTTAAGATACAGAAAACAGCTAGAAGTATGATCTACCATCAACTTGTAAAATAAGTCAAGAATAACTGAGCAAGATACCACAATCTCTCTTTTATATCCTTAACTTTAAACCCTGTAGACAGGATTTATAATCTATAGCCAGAACCACATGACCAAATATAACAAGTTCTGCAGCCTGCTGAAGCTGGATCATCATCCCTTGATTAGAATATATTTTGACTACCTTTCTGTTTTCAATGGCTTAGTTCACTGCCTAAAGTTGACTCTCTTGGGATTTGTGCCTCAGACCAGGGTGGCCTCAAACTCAGACAACTGTCTAGCTCTTTCTTCGACCTAGGATTAAAAACATACACCACTACACCAGACCCTAAGTTTTTCTTTAAAGAAATCATCTTAACTTTTCTCTGCTTATTTTTTCAAGTTGTTCAGTTATTAAGAACAAGGATGTCTCAAAGGACCAGTAAATATCTTCAACAAAATCATAGAAGAAAACGTCCCTAACCTAAAAAAAGAGATACCCATAAGCATACAAGAAGCCTACACAACTCCAAATAGATTGGACCAGAAAAGAAACACCTCCTGTCACATAATAGTCAAAACACCAAACGCACAAAATAAAGAAAGAATATTAAAAGCAGTAAGGGAAAAAGGTCAAGTAACATATAAAGGCTGACCTATCAGAATTACACCAGACTTTCCGCCAGAAAGTATGAAAGCCAGAAGATCCTGGACAGATGTCATACAGACCCTAAGAGAACACAAATGCCAGCCCAGGTTACTGTATCCTGCAAAACTCTCAATTAACATAGATGGAGAAACCAAGATATTCCATGACAAAACCAAATTTACACAATGTCTTTCTACAAATCCAGCACTACAAAGGATAATAAATGGTAAAGCCCAACATAAGGAGGCAAGCTATACCGTAGAAGAAGCAAGAAACTAATCGTCTTGGCAACAAAACAAAGAGAAGAAAAGCACACAAACATAACCTCACATCCAAATATGAATATAACAAGAAGCAATAATCACTATTCCTTAATATATCTCAACATCAATGGACTCAACTCACCAATAAAAAGACATAGCGTAACAAACTGGATACGCAACGAGGACCCTGCATTCTGCTGCCTACAGGAAACACACCTCAGAGACAAAGACAGACACTACCTCAGAGTGAAAGGCTGGAAAACAACTTTCCAAGCAAATCGTTAGAAGAAGCAAGCTGGAGTAGCCATTCTAATATCAAAAAATAAAATCAATTTTCAACTAAAAGTCATCAAAAAAGATAAGGAACGACACTTCATATTCATCAAAGGAAAAATCCACCAAGATGAACTCTCAATCCTAAATATCTATGCCCCAAATACAAGGGCACCTACATACGTAAAAGAAACCTTACTAAAGCTCAAAACACACATTGCACCTCACACAATAATAGTAGGAGACTTCAACACCCCACTCTCATCAATGGACAGATCATGGAAACAGAAATTAAACAGAGACGTAGACAGACTAAGAGTCTGAGCCAAATGGACTTAACAGATATTTATAGAACATTCTATCCTAAAGCCAAAGGATATACCTTCTTCTCAGCTCCTCATGGTACTTTCTCCAAAATTGACCATATAATTGGTCAAAAAACGGACCTCAAAAGGTACAGAAAGATAGAAATAATCCCATGCTTGCTATCAGACCACCACGGCCTAAAACTGGTCTTCAATAACAATAAGGGAAGAATGCCCACATATACGTGGAAATTGAACAATGCTCTACTCAATTATAACCTGGTCAAGGAAGAAATAAAGAAAGAAATTAAAGACTTTTTAGAATTTAATGAAAATGAAGGTACAACATACCCAAACTTATGGGACACAATGAAAGCTGTGCTAAGAGGAAAACTCATAGCGCTGAGTGCCTGCAGAAAGAAACAGGAAAGAGCATATGTCAGCAGCTTGACAGCACACCTAAAATCTCTAGAACAAAGAGAAGCAAATATACCCAGGAGGAGTAGAAGGCAGGAAATAATCAAACTCAGAGCTGAAATCAACCAAGTAGAAACAAAAAGGACCATAGAAAGAATCAACAGAACCAAAAGTTGGTTCTTTGAGAAAATCAACAAGATAGATAAACCCTTAGCCAGACTAACGAGGGGACACAGAGAGTGTATCCAAATTAATAAAATCAGAAATGAAAAGGGAGACATAACTACAGATTTAGAGGAAATTCAAAAAATCATCAGATCTTACTATAAAAGCCTATATTCAACAAAACTTGAAAATATGCAGGAAAAGGACAATTTCTTTTTTTTTTTTTTTTTTTTTTGGTTCTTTTTTTCAGAGCTGGGGACCGAACCCAGGGCCTTGCGCTTCCTAGGTAAGCGCACTACCACTGAGCTAAATCCCAGCCCCGAAAAGGACAATTTCTTAGACAGATACCAGGTACCGAAGTTAAATCAGGAACAGATAAACCGGCTAAACAACCCCATAACTTCTAAGGAAATAGAAACAGTCATTAAAGG
This sequence comes from Rattus rattus, assembly GCF_011064425.1. Classification (NCBI taxonomy): domain Eukaryota; kingdom Metazoa; phylum Chordata; class Mammalia; order Rodentia; family Muridae; genus Rattus; species Rattus rattus. Next base: position 88,940,934 of record NC_046163.1, on the reverse strand, counting down.
TCTCCCAACCAAAAAGAGCCCAGGCCCAGACGGGTTTAGTGGAGAATTTTATCAGACCTTCATAGAAGACCTCATACCAATATTATCCAAACTATTCCACAAAATTGAAACAGATGGAGCACTCACCGAATTCCTTCTATGAAGCCACAATTACTTTTATACCTAAACCACACAAAGACCCAACAAAGAAAGAGAACTTCAGGACCAATTTTCCTTATGAATATCAATGCAAAAATACTCAATAAAATTCTGGCAAACCTATTCCAAGAGCACATCAAAAAAATCATCCACCATGATCAAGTAGGCTTCATCCCAGGCATGCAGGGATGGTTTAATATATGGAAAACCATCAATGTGATCCATTATATAAACAAACTGAAGAACAAAACCACATGATCATTTCATTAGATGCTGAGAAAGCATTTGACAAAATTTAACACCCCTTCATGATAAAAGCCCTGGAAAGGATAGGAATTCAAGGCCCATACCTAAACATAGTAAAAGCCATATACAGCAAACCAGTTGCTAACATTAAATTAAATGGAGAGAAACTTGAAGCAATCCCACTAAAATCAGGGACTAGACAAGGCTGCCCACTCTCTCCCTACTTATTCAATATAGTTCTAGAAGTTCTAGCCAGAGCAATCAGACAACAAAAGGAGGTCAAGGGGATACAGATAGGAAAAGAAGAAGTCAAAATGTCACTATTTGCAGATGATATGCTATTTAAGTGATCCCAAAAGTTCCACCAGAGAACTACTAAAGCTGATTAACAACTTCAGCAAAGTGGCTGGGTATAAAATTAACTCAAACAAATCAGTAGCCTTCCTCTACACAAAAGAGAAACAAGCCGGGAAAGAAATTAGGGAAACGGCACCCTTCATAATAGAGCCAAATAATATAAAGTACCTCGGTGTGACTTTAACCAGCAAGAAAAAATTTGTACAATAAGAACTTCAAGACTCTGAAGAAAGAAATTGAAGAAGTCCTCAGAAGATGGAATGATCTCCCATGCTCATGGATTGGCAGGATTAATATAGTAAAAATGGCCATTTTACCAAAAGCGATCTACAGATTCAATGCAATCCCCATCAAAATACCAATCCAATTCTTCAAAGAGTTAGACAGAACAATTTGCAAATTCATCTGGAATAACAAAAAACCCAGGATAGCTAAAACTATTCTCAACAATAAAAGGACTTCAGGGGGAATCACTATCCCTCAACTCAAGCAGCAATACAGAGCAATAGTGATAAAAACTGCATGGTATTGGTACAGAGACAGACAGATAGACCAATGGAACAGAATTGAATACCCAGAAATGAACCACACACCTATGGGCACTGTATTTTTTACAAAGGAGCCAAATCCATAAAATGGAAAAAAGATAGCATTTTCAGCAAATGGTGCTGGTTCAACTGGAGGTCAACATGTAGAAGAATGCAGATCGATCCATGCTTATCACCCTGTACAAAGATTAAGTCCAAGTGGATCAAGGACCTCCACATCAAACCAGATACACTCAAACTAATAGAAGAAAAACTAGGGAAGCATCTGGAACACATGGGCACTGGAAAAAATTTCCTGAACAAAACACCAATGGCTTATGCTCTAAGATCAAGAATGGACAAATGGGATCTCATAAAACTGCAAAGCTTCTGTAAGGCAAAGGACACTGTGGTTAGGACAAAACGGCAACCAACAGATTGGGAAAAGATCTTTACCAATCCTACAACAGATAGACGGCTTATATCCAAAATATACAAAGAACTCAAGAAGTTAGACCGCAGGGAGACAAATAACCCTATTAAAAAATGGGGTTCAGAGCTAAACAAAGAATTCACAGCTGAGGAATGCCGAATGGCTGAGAAACACCTAAAGAAATGTTCAACATCTTTAGTCATAAGGGAAATCCAAATCAAAACAACGCTGGGATTTCACCTCACACCAGTGAGAATGGCTAAGATCAAAAACTCAGGTGACAGCAGATGCTGGCGAGGATGCGGAGAAAGAGGAACACTCCTCCATTGTTGGTGGGATTGCAGACTGGTACAACCATTCTGGAAACCAGTCTGGAGGTTCCTCAGAAAATTGGACATTAAACTGCCTGAGGATCCAGCTATCCCTCTCTTGGGCATATACCCAAAAGATGCCCCAACATATAAAAAAGACACCTGCTCCACTATGTTCATCACAGCCTTATTTATAATAGCCAGAAGCTGGAAAGAACCCAGATGCCCTTCAACAGAGGAATGGATACAGAAAATGTGGTACATCTACACAATGGAATATTACTCAGCTATCAAAAACAACGAGTTTATGAAATTCGTAGGCAAATGGTCGGAACTGGAAAATATCATCCTGAGTGAGGTAACCCAATCACAGAAAAACATACATGGTGTGCATTCATTGATAAGTGGCTATTAGCCCAAATGCTTGAATTACCCTAGATGCCTAGAACAAATGAAACTCAAGACGGATGATTAAAATGTGAATGCTTCACTCATTCTTTAAAAGGGAAAAAGCATACCCTTGCAGGGAATAGAGAGGCAAAGATTAAAACAGACACAGGAGGAACACCCATTCAGTGCCTGCCCCACATGTGGCCCATGCATATACAGCCATCCAATTAGGCAAGATGGATGAAGCAAAGAAGTGCATGCCGACAGGAGCCGGATGTAGATCTCTCCGGAGAGACACAGCCAGAATACAGTAAACATAGAGGCATATGCCAGCAGCACACCACTGAATTGAGAATAGGACCCCCGTTGAAGGAATCAGAGAAAGAACTGGAAGAGGTTGAAGGGGGTCGAGACTCCATATGTACAACAATGCCAAGCAACCAGAGCTTCCAGGGACTAAGCCACTACCTAAAGACTATACATGGACTGACCCCGGACTCTGACCTCATAGGTAGCAATGAATATCCTAGTAAGAGCACCAGTGGAAGGGGAAGCCCTGGGTCCTGCTAAGACTGAACCCCTAGTGAACTAGACTGTTGGGGGGAGGGCGGCAAGGGTGGGAGAGGATGGGGAGGGGAACACCCATAAAGAAGGGGAAGTGGGAGGGGGATGTTTGCCCGGAAACCGGGAAAGGGAATAACACTCGAAAGAAAAACTCAAGTTAATAATAATAATAATAATAATAATAATAATAATAATAATAATAATAATAAAGAACAAGGATATCCTTAGTTTTTCAGACAAATGGATAGAATTAGAAAATATCATCCTCAATGAGATAACTCAAACCCAAAAGGACATGCATGGTACATAGTCACTAATAAGTGGACATTAGCCAAAAAAAAAAAAAAAAAAAAGTGCAGAATATTCAGGATATAATCCACAGAACTCAAGAAAGTTAACAAGCTGGAGGGCCCAAGTTAAGATGATAATATTGTTTCAATTAGCAGAGCAGTTCTAGGTAAGAAATGAAACACAACGATATACCAAAGTGTGATGTCAGACAAAAAGTATGGTAAACTTTACAAATGTTCTAAAGGTCAGGAATGATTCAGAAGTTGTTAGAGAATTGGAAAAGCTACAGGGGAAAGAGCTTGAATTTGTAATGACCTTTAAATCAGTAAAATGAAAAATAATAACGTCTCTTTTTAAGTTTTACCTCTCCATGTGGATATCACATTTAAAAGTCTCTGAAAACAATATGCAGAGAAGGAAAGCTCACTGGGGCTAGACACACAGAGATGGTGGATTCAGAATATTAACAACTTATGCAGAAAAAGTCTTGTCAGAAGAATATGCTACAGGCAGCCTGTTTGATGAGAAATGCATTGCTTCTTATGGCAGAGTATTCCAGAACTTAAATAGCAGCTTAGCAATTTAGTGAATATGTTACAGAAGGAAATTAATTTCAATTTAGGACTATAATTTCTTCTTATTAAGAAAATATGAAAATATAAAAAGGAAACAAATAATGCCCTGGCCAGAGTACTGAGGCCAGAAGGTATTTTCAACGATCCAATAAGAATTTATGTTTTTGTGTGTATACATGTATAACCATGGCAGTAATATTTCTCTTACTTGACCTTTCTCAATCCTCTAGTGATTACACCAGTAAAGAAATTTTAATCTTAGTATTTATTGTTAATTTTTAAAGGTCACAGGGTCTTAAAGCAACCTTAATCATTGTTTGCTATATTTGAAATACATATGACTGACTTAAATGTTTGAGCTAAATACAAAGTGAATCAGAAATGTCAAACATAAGAATATATTTTAAAATAATTTCAATATGCTTAAATTAACCCAACACTCCCCCCCTCTCTGTGTCTGTGTGTTTGTGTTTGTGTGTGTGTGTGTGTGTGTGTGTGTGTGTGTGTGTGTATTTACATGCATGCACACTCTCACCTGTAGTGGTAGAAAAATTCCTACTTCTGGAATACCTCCATAATTTTCTTTCCTTTAGAGATTATGTCTTACTAAATTGCTTAGACTGCCTCAGAACTTGCTGTCCTCCTATCCTCTTCAGGAACAGGAAATTCTGGCCTATGCCAACAGGCCTGGCTTTGTATATCAAGTGTACATTCTGGAGATCATATCTGTTTCAGATTGGGTTGGAGAAAAACTCCTGATAATGAAGGAAGTATTTTTTTTTGTCTTTTTTCTATTGGATATATTTTGATTTACATTTCAAATATTATCCTCTTTCCCAGTTTGATGTCCATAAACCCACTATCCCATCCACCCTCCCACATGTTTCTATGATGATATTCCCCCACCCACCCACACACCACTTCCCACCTACCTGCCATGACAATCCCCTACACTGGAGCATCGAACCTTATCAGGACGAAGGGCTTCTCCTCCTACTCTTGCCAAAAATGATCATCCCCTGCTACATATGCAATTGGAGACTTGGGCTCATTTGTACTCTTTGGATGTTGGTTTAATCCCTGGGACATCTGGTTACTTGGTATTGTTGTTCTTATAAGGTTGCAGACCTCTTCAGATCCTTCAATCCTTTTTCTAACTGCTCCATTGGTTCAGTGGTTGGCTGGGAGCATCCACTACTATATTTGTCATGCTTTGGCAAAAGCTCTCAGGAGACAGCAAAATCAGGCTCCTAGCAGCATGTTCTTCTTGGCCTCAGCAAGAGAACAAGTCTGGGTATAGTGGCTCTATGTATACGGTTCGGATCCCCAGTTGGGGCAATCTCTGGATTGCCTTTCCTTCTGTTTCTGCTCCATTTTCTCTGTATTTGCTCTTATGAATATTTTTGTTCCCCCTTCTAGAAGGATGGAAGCACCATACTTTGGTGATCCTTCTTGTGCTTCCTGTGGTCCTGTGGATTGTATTTTGGGTAATCAAGATTTTGGGCTAATACCCACTTATCAGTGAGTGCATAAAATGCATGCATTTTTTGTGATTGTGTTACCTTACTCTGGATTACATATTCTAGTTCCATCCATTTGCCTATGAATTTTATGAAGTCATTGTTTTTAATAGCTGAGTAGTATTCCATTGTGTAAATGTACCACCTTTACTGTACCCATTCCTCTGTTGAGGGAAATCTGGGTTCTTTCCAGCTTCTGGCTTTCATAAGTAAGGCTGCTATGAACATAGTGGAGCATATCTCTTTGTTATGTGATGGAACATCTTTTGGGGATATGCCCAGGAGTGGTATACCTGGGTCCTCAGGTAGTACTCTGTCCAATTTTCTGAGGAACCTCCAGACTGATTTCCAGAATGGTTGTACCAGCTTGTAATCTCACCAAGAATGGAAGAGTGTTCCTCTTTCCCCACATAATCACCAGTATCTGTTTTAACCTGAGTTTTTGATCTTAGTCATTCTGACTGATGTGAGGTAGAATCTCAGTGTTCATTTCCCTGATGGCTAAGGATGTTGGATATTTCTTTATGTGCTTCTCAGTCATTCCATATTCCTCAGTTGAGAATTCTTTATCTCTATATCCCATTGTTAATAGGGTTATTTGATTCACTGGAGGCTATCTTTTTGGTTTCTTTGTATATTTTGGATGTTAGCCCTCTTTCAGATGTAGGATTGGTAAAGATATTTTCTTAATGTGTTTGTTGACATTTTGTTCAGTATTCTTTGCCTTACAGAAGCTTTGCAATTTTATGAAGTCATATTTTTTGATTGTTGATCTTAGAGCATAAGCCATTGGTGTTCTGTTCAGGAAATTTTCCCCACTGCTTATGTTTTCGAGGCTTTTCCCCAATGTTTCTTCTATAAGTTTGAATGTATCTGGTTTGATGTGGAGGTTCTTGATCCACTTGTATTTGAGTTTTGTACAAGTCTATAAGAATGGATCGATTTACATTCTTTTACATGCTGAGTGCCAGTTGAACCAGCAACATTTATTGAAAATGTTCTCTTTTTTCCACTGGATGATTTTAGCTCTTTTGTCAAAGATCAAGTGACCATAGGTGTGTGGGTTCATTTTTGGGTTTTCAATTCTATTCCATTTATCTACCTGCCTGTCCCTGTATATAAAAACCATGCTGTTATTATCATTATTGCTTTGTAATACCATTTGATGTCAAGGATGCTGATTCCCCTTGAAATTCTTTTATTGTTGATGATAGTTTTAACTATCCTGCATTCTTTGTTATTCCAAATGAATTTGCAATTTTCTCTTTCCAGCTCTATGAAAAATTGAGTTGGAATTTTGATAGAGATTGCATTGAATCTGTAAATTGCTTTTAGCAAGATGACCATTTTTACAATATTAATCCTGCCAATTCATGAGTATTGGAGATTTTTCCATCTTCTGGTCTTCCTCAATTTCTTTCTTCAGAGACTTGAAGTTCTTGTCATACAGACCTTTCACTTGCTTGGTTACAGTCATACTGATTAACCCACAATTTTTTAAGGACACATAAAGAATCATGTAAACAATATATGTTATTTGAGTATGTTAGAATTTCTATAATCTTTCTTTTCAGCTGCTGTATGAAACACTGAGTGAAAACAATTTTGGGAGGAAAGGACTTAAATGGCTTACTTGGTATAGTCCACAGTTCAAAGGAAGCTGAGGCAAAAACTTACAGAAGGCACTGACACCATGCCAAGGGAGGAATGATTTTTTTTTACTGTTCTGCTTCCCAACACTTGCCCACCTGCAATTGTTTTAGAAACTCCAGTCTACTTGCCAAAGGTTTTACCAACACAGTAGTATGGGCCTGCCTACATACATTAGCTATCAAGTAAGTAACCCACAGTCCTGCAGAATAGTTAATGACAGGAATTACCTCTGGCTGTCACAGTCACAGAACTTTATTGTCATATTTGCTATACTTTGCTCTCTGTTCCACACTTATAACTATTTAGTCATGGCAAAATAGTGCATCACTGTCATTTCTAAAAGATAAAGAAGCTCAGGGTCCGATGTTGCACAACATACACAAAGCTTTCTATAATTGATTGAATGAGTACTTTACTTCAGTAGCTTTTTACAAGATAAAATATTAGATTTCAAATAGGACTACCTTACTTTTACAATGATACTTATACAACTTCAAAATGACACATGTGTCAGTATCACCATACTTCAATTTTGACATATCCTGTATTTCTAAAAATGAGTATGTGCATATTTTTGATATATATGCATAATGTGAAAAGTTCTCAGAGAGAACTTTTTCTTGGGAAGGAGACTCTCAAGCCCATTGACCAGACCGAGACCACTGGATGTAATCAGCAAGAGGGTTTACTTTCAGGATACACAGGCACCTGTGGACGCTTCAGTCAACTCCAGGGACTGGCGTGCCCCGCGGAACCAGGGACGGGTTTTTTATAGGATTCTGGGGAGCAGAAGCAAGCATACAGAAGCAGATGCATGGTTACAGGGACATAATTGGTGGATTCTAATGAGGTGAGGGTTCAGCCCAGGGGCAAGTTCCCTGGCCGCCTTCCTGGAACATAACGGCTGACTTGGCCCTGCACTAGGGTGTGGGACCATTCCTGGGGCTTTACATTTCTTTCTTTTGTTGTCAGGCACTCAACTACAAACATCCTGTTTGGCAGCCACCTTGTTCTCAGTGTTCTGACCCTTCCCTGAACCAGTCATCTAAGTACAGCCTTGTAAAATGGTGTTCCTGTTGCTAAGCCGGGGTCTCTCAAATGTACTCTTATATGTGCAGTTGTTTGCATCAACACTTTAACTGGTAGAAAACTGAGGGTTTTTAGTATCTTGCTCTGTCACACTTTGCCCTGTTTTTAAGATAGTATGTCCACTGACTCTGAAACTCTCTCATAATTTGGTCAGAGAGACTCATAAGCAAGTGTGTGCCATTCTTCTTGTCCTTCCTACTCCATTTTCACCATTGTCCCCCACACACTAGTGAAGTTAAAGGGATATGCAGTCCCTGGCTCTTTACTAACTGCTGAGAACCCAGGTCCTTTTGCTGTATTTAAGCACTCTTATTCATATATCTACCTTCTCAGTAATGTATTGTTTTACCTATCATATTGATCTACTTGTAATAAATTATTTTTGTTTATTTGCCTTGGTATTTGGCATAATCTCCGTGATTATGTCAGATATTGGAGTAACAGACAGTTGTGAATTGCTGTGTTGGTGACGGGAGCTGAACACGGGTATTCTAGAAGACCAGTCTGTACTTTAAACCACTGAACCATCATCCCAGAGCCATGCTGTTTTATTCTAAAATTCTATCTGCCCTAGAAGGGGAGTAAGGAAATTATTAGTGTATCTGTTATATAGTCAGTGAAGATGAAACTTAGAACTATCAGCACTGTCATTTCTTGTCGGTGCCCCATGCCCACACCGACACGGTACCGAGAATGGGGCGAAAGCCTGCGGGATTAAAGAAACACACACACACAGGTTATTCATGTCAAGCCAGAAGAGGAAGAGGGAGAGACTCCTGTAGCTTTATTCGCCACTTATATACCCAAGTTCCCCAGGTAGAAAATATCTGGGAAGCACAGTGGGAAACCCCGGCTTGTGACTTCCTGGCTCGTGACTTCGGTAACAAAAGACCGACTACTACATGACCTGAATTAATTAGGGAGAAATCCTAGAAGACCAGCCTAAATTTCAAGGACAAAGGCCAAGAAAGCAAAAGGTAGGAGCGAATTGACCACCGCCCAGGTGTGGCCCAGGTATGTCCCAGGTGTGACCCAGGTGTGTCGGTTCCACATGCATCAGCCAGGCTCAGCAGGGGTCAAACCTAGGAGGCCCTGACAAGTCCCCCTATTTTATTTTATTTTTTAATTAAGCAAGTCCCCCTATAATAATTTCAAGCAGCAACCTGTCTTAGGTCACTTTGAGATAACAAGCTTCTTTCCTGTCATTGGAATATTCTGCCAGCCTCAGAATTTCCTGCCTTAGGCGAAGCCTGGTCCCAGTAGTCAGCTAACTGCTTCTCATGAAGGCTGAGCCCAATTTGGGCAGAAGGTTTGTCTCCTTATCAAGGAGAACAATACCTGCTTAGTTGCTGCCCAGGACTGGAAATGCTGTATGTGTGTTAAGAAGCACAAGGGCCCTAGGGCCAAACTCGGAGGGCCATAACACCAAGAGCTGTTGTCAAACCGCTCTTGTAATAAAATTTAGAATTCCCAATTCTCAGCAACTACTCCAGAAAGTTCACCCACTGTGCTTGCCTAACAATAGATTGGGGGAGGGTAACTCCAGACACTGCAGACACAATGGCTGCAGCCATAATGGCTGCTACAAAAGCAGCAAAAATGCCAAGGTCTTTCCCAGGACACTTCAGGATCAGCCATTCTTCTCTGGAACAATGGGCAGGCAATGGAACCATGTAAAATGACAACACCAGTCACTGCGGCGATAGGCGACAGGGGAATGAGGGGGGCAGGTGTAACAGCTGGAGTCCAGTCTTCTCTGGCAAGCAGCGGTGCACAGAGGGTTGGAGCTCAGGTCGAGGTGGTACCGGACACACAGTGGAGGGAACAATGACTACAGCAACGCCAGAATTTCTGTGATGACAAAAGATAAGGGAGAATCCTCCATCTTCCTCTAAGGGCACAGGAATGACTCCAGGGACCCGAACCAAGAGAGCTGAATCTTCATGCTCCCAGGATCAGCATGTCTCACCAGCCACTTGTGCAGCTGGCACAATCCTGCAGCATCCTGTAGAAAAAACACAAAGATTCCCTCTTCCCCATAAATATCTGAACAGAATCATGCCAATATGTGGATCTTTCTATTTCACCTAGGCAGAAGTATGCCTAGTTGTAGGGTGCCATAAACACTCAGAGTGTTCATTGGCGTCCAAATTTTAAAATTGAAATAAAAACAGCATTATTTAGCATACAGGGATAACTTCCCATGTTATTTATTAAGATACTGTTAAAATATTATTTATTAAGATAAGTCCTCGAGGATGAAATTGAGGACACTGAGCACATGTATTTATAAATTGACATGTATACCAAATTATTGTCTCCAGCATTATTGTTTTGGTGATAAAAAGAATGAGATATTTTGACTAATTGTTCCTATGTAAGGCCTATCTTAAATGGCCTATAAAGGAACAGTACTTAGTGTTCTTAACCACTAAGCCATCTCTCCAGCCCCTCACAAACTTTATTTAAACATTACTTAGAAATGCCAAATCCTGTAAATATTGTCCAGATTCTAGAAATCCCTGAGCTGGCAGGGTGAGGCTGGGAGTTGAGAGTGAGCAAATGGAGTCTTCCTCTTTCCCTGAGGGTGTGCTAGCAACTTCATTACCATTTCCAAAGAGCTAGGTGTGAGTCTATGGTTTTCTTTAGTTATCTGAGACAGAGCTCTGAAAAGACAGTGAGTTGTCAGACATTCACACTGAAATCATCACTCACTGATTTCATGTAGAAAACTTGTCTCTAATAAAGCATCAAGTAATTGTAAAATTTGAGGGTTAGTAGTATGTAAAAAAGGAAAAAACTTTTAATCAATTGTAAACCACAAGCCACACATTGGCTATCAGTATATGAATTGAAAGCTTGATTTTTTTAACATTTAAAAAACAGCGGCTACAGCACATAATTCAACAATCAGTGCTAAACAAGGGGAAACTCTAGAGAATAAACAAGTGGTCCAATCATATATGTAGCATTTTCATTAGATGAACCACCTATAAATACAGTAAGCGCATTTTCTATGGGTTGCATGCACAAATTTACAGTAAATCCAAAAGCATGCAAAGTAAAATTATCAACTTTGCCTGAAAAATTTGTATATGTGATAGGCCAAATATCAGTATTTTATAATAACCAATTTAATTGCTGTTTGGAATAAGGTATGTTTCACCAGGTTTCTTTTTAAAATATTTCCATAACTCTAGCCTACATTTCTGTATTAACACAACTGAAGCTTTATCTCCAATGAGGATAACAAGCAAAGGCATAAGTCCTCTGGTAAGGTGAGGTACTTAGCCAATTACCATATCCTTAGAAGCTTAAAATTAGTTTCAAATATTAAAAAGGGAATATTGAATCTTTTCTGGAGCAACAGCTACTCCCCAAATATTAAAGCTCATTGTGAGAGTAAAGGTTTGTAGTAAAAAATTTCCATATACACTGAAAGATGTAAAGTTCTAACTTCTTACATTGAAGTGACAAAATTACATAATATAAGACTATTAGCCATTCTTTTGTAAAATTTTTAATGATATCACTTCATGGGCTCTGTAAAATTATAAGCAAGCTCACGAAATGAAAACTCACAATCGCCAGGATGTAAACAAATTGCATAAAAACAATCCTCTAAATCTATCTTGAAATGGCAGTTGGAGTAAGCAAACAGGTTGTAATGCTCTCACAAGTTCCAAAACCTCATCAATTCTTCGTAAATCCTGTAACAAATCCTGTTTGATTTTTTCTTAATTACAAATAAGTTTGAGTTAGTCAATGTAACACTGGCAGTCCTTAATCACAATCTTTAAGTTCTCCTTGTAACACCAGAGCACAACCACAACTTTGGAAAGTCACCTGAGTTCTGATACTTGACTAGGCAGCTGTCCTTGGGGCAGTAGAATTAGCATCAAAATATGGATAACTTCAGGGCAAACCACAAGTTTGGAAAACAAAACTCAACCTCGAACAAAGAATCTAGTCTCCAAAATCCAGTGTCTAAAACACTGAGTCTATACTTCATGTTACAAAGTTTGACTGCCAATTCCTACATACAAATGCATGATGGTGTGGTCTCCAATACCTCAACAAAGATCCTAAAATCTTTTAGAAGCCTGGTTTCTAGGATAAGAGTTCCATAAAATATTATCTCAATTAAGACCTATTTCCCTAGGTTGGCTCATGCCACATGTTGTCCAGAATAAGTCCATCCAAATTACCAGTTTTATGTCAACTTTCTTTTACCAATGTTACATTTTTTTTAACCATATCCAATAACTTAAAAGCCAATAGTCCATAACCAAGGCATGTAGAGCATATTTATACATTTAAAACCAATCAGAAACAAAATTGAAGTGGCTACACATATCTTTAATATTTAGACCAAGCACCATTTTTACTTTTCTAGCTGTGATTTTAATAGAAGCACCTTGTCACCTGCTAAGTCTAATAATAAGTCAGGGATTTTTCTAAGAGAAACAGCCATCAGCTCCCATACCATAGAAGCTGAGGAGCTGCTGGCGCCTTTAAGATCAGCTCATGCAGATGCTCCGTCCCTGGGCAGCTTCTCCAGCTGACCTAGGCTCCTAGCTAGAGGTGCAGGGCCCCAAAGACCGATTGAAACTGCTTTTTATTTATTTGTTCCTTATTTTGAAATGAGTTAAAACCAAATCAAGGTGTGAATGACTGGCAGATAAAGTTTTCACCATTTTTTCTTTTGAACATGAAACATAAAACATTTAAACAATGAGAAACAAAAACCACAGACATAAACTGACATACACGGACAGCTTGGTGCACCAAGGACAGACAATACATATAGAGGGAAAAAATTAGATGGTATCCCACTGAAGGGATCCACATATCCTACCAATGGAACCCAGAACCAGAAATAAGCATTTCTCCAATAGAAGCCAGCAGAGAGGCAGGACGTCTCCTGCCTTCCTTCTGTTCCTAGGAGAGCTCTGAAAAAGTTCCAAAGCATCTGCGGAGGGTCCAGGAGGACTGTTTCTCTTAAACCCATTCATTCTCTCTCATATCTAGGGCGTAAACTATCTCTATTCAGGGTTCAAAGACTAAAACATAACTCTAAAATAATGCATATGCAAAACCACTTTATGACTACCTTGTCCCTTTCTTATTACAAGTTTTACTCACACTAGCCCAAATCATCGAGGCCTTTTCTAGCCCATCTTACCCCGGCTTGTGCCGGCTTCCTGGGATGTACAGTCAGGAAACCTTGTCTTGCCCGATCTCGGATCACTGGATTCAAAGTTCAAATCTCGGTGGGACCTCCATTTGTTGGTGCCCCATGCCCACACCGACACGGTACCAAGAATGGGGCGAAAGCCTGCGGGATTAAAGAAACACACACACACAGGTTATTCATGTCAAGCCAGAAGAGGAAGAGCGAGAGACTCCTGTAGCTTTATTCACCACTTATATACCCAAGTTCCCCAGGTAGAAAATATCTGGGAAGCACAGTGGGAAACCCTGGCTTGTGAGTTCCTGACTTGTGACTTTGGTAACAAAAGACTGACTACTACATGACCTGAATTAATTAGGGAGAAATCTTAGAAGACCAGCCTAAATCTCAAGGACAAAGGCCGAGAAAGCAAAAGGCAGGAACGAATTGACCACCGCCCAGGTGTGTCCCAGGTGTGACCCAGGTGTGTCCCAGGTGTGACCCCGGTGTGTTCCTGGTGTGACCCAGGTGTGTCCCAGGTGTGACCCAGGTGTGTCCCAGGTGTGACCCAAGTCTGTCAGTTCCACATGCATCAGCCAGGCTCAGCTAGGGTCAAACCTAGGAGGCTCTGACAATTTCTGTCTGTGCTACTTGCAATCCTTGAACACACAAACTAATTTCTCTGAGTTCAACATCTTAAAGAACATATTGAAAGCTACTAGCTGGTCTTGAAAGCCTTCTTAAACTATTTTCCTGTTCTCCTCCATTTCAGTGTTTCTTAAGCAGCAGTATGTGTGTTTTAGGATCCTGAGCTCTGTGCTGACTTGCTCCACTATTTCTGAATCATTGTTCTATTTCTTTTCCAAACTCAGGTCAGTATCAGTTTAGCAAGTTTTAATATTAAGGCAGAACACATTCAATTAATTGCATGAACTGAATATTGAATTTATGAAACTTGAGGTCTATTTCCCTGAATAGGTAAATATAAGAGGTGATTTTTGTTTTTATGATTTACTTTTTTGCTGTATTTTAGTTATTTCCTTATATTTTTACTATTATGACACCATTTCACAATTTTTCTTTCCTACCTTCCAAACTTCCATATGTTTTTCTTTAAACATGGATTGTTTTTATATACATGAATGTTTGCGCATGCATGCATGCGCCTGTGTGTGTGTGTGTGTGTGTGTGTGTGTGTGTATTCATGAATACATTACTATTATCTGCTAGTCTGTATGATCTTATTTGTCTGTGTATGTTTTGAGGGATGACCATTTGTTATTTGATAAGCAATTGGTATGCCATGGGAATTACTATTTCTCCCACTCTTAGCATTCCTCTTAGCATTGTGCCATTATTTCAATCAGTTCAGTGTTGGTCTCCAGAGCATTAGAGTCTGAGGTCATTGCACAGAAGCTGTTTAAAACACCTGGGGATATTGGCATATTCTCTTATTCCATTACCAGGACAGAGCAGGTAAAACCTAAAATTCCCTGTTCAGACAGAATAGTCTATAGCTATTCTTCGTGAGCTCCATAACAGAAAAAGACCTTGACTGACAAGAAAAACAAAAGATAAACTAATTCTTAGGAAGGATATACAAGCTGCTCTTTTACACACACACACACACACACACACACACACACACACACACACCAAACACATATAGGCACACCCAAGAATAAAAGGAAAGAAATGGTATAAATCTAATTGATAATGTTATAACATTTTATTGGAATCATATTCTTTTTATTAATTATTTTCATTCATACATTGAAAATATAAATATACAAACTTACAGTATTATCTATAATTAATCAACTGCAATTAAAACTAGATTTTTTAATATGCTAACGGTCTCGTAAAAAGTATAATCATTATAATAGCGTTACTATTAAATTCTCTGTGAATAAAGCACAGTAATGACATTTTAGCCCTTATTCATTATGAACAATAAACTGAGTTTAGTCCTTTCAAAAATATACTTTTAAGCATCAGAACAATGGAAACTAAATAACACTTGTCAAAATAGGTTTTTAAACATATATTCCAAAATACTTTCTTTACTTTTTCTCTCTTTTATATTCTTTTCTTTCATCAAAGTCATTTTTTATAACAAAACGCTATTCAATACATCTTGTCTGTCAAATTAGCTTTTCACATTATTAATAAGAATTGTTGATATCACTCTAAGTTCTTTGATGGATTTAGAAGTTCTAAAACCATTCAGATAAAAGAATTTTCTGTGTATTGTTTAAGCACTGAGGAAACTTGAAAATACCTTTCTTTTCAATTGTTTTTTGACCAAAACAATATTCTCTTCTTAGCTTGGAGAAACACACTCTTCAGAATAATTTTTTTGACTTTATTTCTTTCCCTCCTTTTCATTGGGACATTTCCTATAGAAAAGTCCTTGCCATTGAGTCTTTCTTTGCCTCCTTGAAAGATAAAAGACATTTGCATGTACCACAGCTTTAATACACCTGACTTGTGAACATAGATTTCATCTTTTAGAATTATAATCATATCATAAAGAAAACAAAAAGCAGTTTGAGTAGATGGCTCAATCATGAAAACTGCTTTAATGCAAACACAAGGCCTAGGAAACAAATACCCACAAACACATGTGTGGTGTGCAGGAATGTGCACACACACACACACACACACACACACAAACACACACAGAGAGAGAGAGAGAGAGAGAGAGAGAGAGAGAGAGAGAGAGAGAGAGAGAGAGATTTTGAACAGTTCTAATTAGCAAAAACAAGTTTCTGCAATGCACTTCTCAACCTATGCATAGGATCCTTTAATGAACACCTTATTTTTTTTTTTTTTTTTCAGGGAACAGGATTTGCTTTATTGCATGCAAGCAAGGATTTAAATAGTGGAAGCCTAATGATTGTGATTGGTTAGCACATTACATTGGCTTGGATAGTGAGCATTCATACCACCAGGGTCTCTATGCTGAAGAAGCTTGTTAAAGGAGACATAGAGAATGTAGATATTTCTGCAGGCCAACTATGGGATACTTCAGAATTCAGTATTCTGACTTCAGGGGCATGTTTTTTATCTAGAAGTGGAGTGGGACACCTAATTTTTATAACCTCAATTCATATTTAAAGATATTCCTTATTTTTATTTCAATGGGAGATGATTAAATTCAGCCTCTTTCCTTTCTTGTATCTGTATTAATATTTATGGCATTAGTCTGAAAATATCCCTTACTTGTTTATAATACCCAATACAGTTTTGTTTGAGGCCTTGGAATTTTATTTTCATCAGACATAATTGTTTACCTTTTCTGCATTTTTTCTTTCTCCACTTACTGTTTCGTCTGTAAAACAAAGCAAGGCAACACTATTATGAATATGAGGAAATTAGAATATTATTTAATATTTTCTTTATGTATAATTATTTGTAAACTGTTGAATATATGCTGAATTATTGTCAGGCATATGCTATACCTTAATATCATAATTGATCAACTCAGTCTTTACCTAACTGAATATATTTTTGCTATTGGCATATGTGAATTAAGTCTTTAAATTAATATTATAATCTATTTATATTATACTCATTTTCATAAAATGGTCTCAAAATCTGTGCCTAAATATCTGAAAACAAGGATACCCTGCTGGTAAGACTGGTGATAAGAAATACTCCCATTTGTGAATATTTAACATTTGTGGTCAACATTTTGTAAACTTTCTTAAGTAATGACTTTAAATCATTGGGTATGCCTTTTAAATTGACTTTGAACACTAATAAATTGTTTAACAATAGATTAAATTTAATACAAATCAATATTCCTAAATTGATATTTTTACTTCAAATATTATGGAGATCAAAAACTGGTCAAGAAAACTGAAAGAGTAAACAGACATAACTAAATTGATCCTTCTCTGAAGATGGAATAGTTCAAGTGCCCAAAAGCACAGGTCAGTAGGGAGACAACTGTAGTGACACTGCATGCTTTTGTATTAGATGTACCAATAAGAAATATTGTAACACTAATGGCCATTATTCAGAAATTTGGAGGATGATTTGGTTGAGGAAATAAAATTTAAACAAATATCTTGAAATTTATAATTATAAAAAAAACCGAAAAACACTACTGCAAGGTCACCAGGTTCCAGAAGATATTTAGAGATCTCACATGTTTGTAACAAGGAGAGACATGGAACCGATTTCTGGGATAAAAAATGAGATGAAATACCCACACAATATAAAATTTGAAATTCTTGTGGGAGCTCGAAAATCCTTCAGATTTTAATTTAGTTTTGTATCTCTGAATTTTTCATTTTTGACTTTCTAATGTTTTCTTTTAATATAAGGAATATTTTTATTTTCAGTGCATTTTTACAATTACATGTAATATTCCTTCTTTTACCTCATAAATGTGAACTTTGCCATATTTAAGATAGTTTTACTGAGATATAATGACATGTTACAAGTTGTACTCATTTAAAATACATGCAGAGTCACTAGCACACTGTTGCTTCTATATCAGTTTCACTGTCCATTTTTTCTAAAACCCTCCCAAGTGGTCTAACAAATTCTTATATGCATTTCGTGACTATATATCTATTTTCCTACCATTTTATACTATATGAAAATGAAAACGTTATAATCAAATATATATATTTTTGCTCATATATGTATATGTAAATTATGTATTTGACAAAAAATAAAGTTTAATTAAATAAAAATGAAGATTACTATATTTATTATTACCAAAATTATCTATTGGTCAATGTTTATTTTATTAAAGAATAATACTTCATTACATATTTTGTTCCTATGCTGGGGTCATTAATATAACTGCTAAAGGAATAACATAATCTTCAGGTCATTATTAGAACCACATATTTTGATCACCAGAGAATATCGCTGAAAAGAATGACTGTAGGTATGTATCCTGAACTGTGTCAGGAAATGAAAAACTGTCTTTCATAGTGGCTAAGCAATTCTTGTTTCAATTTGAAATGTAAGAAAATCCTTGCAACCCACCAAGCATATTTTTAATTTTATGTATTCTAATTGGTAAATTACAGTTGTTTTTTATTGTTTTTCAAGGAAGGTTCTCAAAACTAGAATATATACTCCTACCAATACTCAGCCTTTGTCTTAGATATTAAACATTGTTCCATTTATTTTGATTAATTTAAATGAATAAATATGTACGCCCATGGAACACACTGTCTCTGCTATACAAATCTCAGGTGCAAGTTCCCTTAGTTTTCATACAAGCTCTCTCACTGGAATGCTCAAAATGGAGAGGCTAGCTGTCCATTTAACCCCAGGGATCTGCCTCTCCTTTTAATATTGGGATTAGAAATGTATGCCACTATGCCTGCCTTTCTTCATTTGTTTTCTGGGAATCAAATTTAACTATTTATACTTTTAATACAGACACTTCATTGAGCACACCATCTCTTGGTTTCTAATGTAAGTTTCTTTTTTCTATAGTTTATGGTCACATCCAGGCACCAATGCCATGCACCATGTGACTGGTAATGGCCCTTTACCTCATTGAAGCTTTTTGTTTATTTACTTCTTAGACTGCTTGGTTTGTTTGTTTCCTTTGAATGGTTGGTTGCTATTGCTGTATCTTCAAGCTCCCTATCTGTTGACTTAAAAGTGTAATTTCCCATTACTTCATGCAGCACATTTTTATCTTAAACTCTGCCAATTTTTCTTTGGAATTGTGATTGGGCCTGATTCTTCTGTGTTTTTATTATGAATGCAAGGCACAGAGCTTTAGTTCTGTCTCCATGCTCCTATATGTTAATCATAACACCTGTGAAAATTCTGTACTGATTTAATACTTGATTTCTCTACATTATGTGATTCATGAATTGGAAAGCTTGTAAAATATTTATTGTTAGATAGAGGTTCATTTCTCAAGCGTGTAATATAGAAATGACCTCCCTCTATTTTGTCCAGTGGATCAATTTATATTACTAGTTTTCTCATAAAGGTTATTGGGTTGAGGAAGACCAATTATCTTTGTCTTAATCATTTTCATTACTAAGAAAGTTGCATGTTTTTTTATCCTTATCATCTTGTGAGAAAGGTGTTTTCCTTTTTTTTTTAATTTCTATAGTAAAAAATTGTTTCATGCTACTTATTCTTATTCTTTTTATTGGATATTTTTATTTACATTTCAAATGTTATCCCCTTTCCTGGTTTTCTGTCCATAAACTCCCTATTCCATTCCCCTTCCCTCTGCTTCAATGATGATGTTCTCCCACCCACCCACCCCTGAATGCCTATCTGCCCTTATATTCCCCTACGCTGGGGCATTAAGCCTTGGCAGAACCAAGGGCTTCTCTACCCACTGATGTCCAACAAGGCCATCCTCTGCTACATATGCAGCTGGATCCATGGGTCTGTCCATGTGCCCTCTTTTGGTAGTGATTTAGTCCCTGGGAGCTCTGGTTGGTTGGTATTGTTGTTCTTATGGGGTTGCAAATCCCTTTAGCTCCTGCAATCCTTCCTCTAACTCCTCCATTGGGAATGCCATTCTCAGTTCAATGGTTGGCTATGAGCATCTGCCTCTATATTTGTCATGCTCTGGCGGAGCCTCTCAGGAAACAGCTACATCAGGCTCCTGTCAGCATGCAGTTCTTTGCATCAGCAATATTATCTGGGTTTGGTGGTGTGTATGGGCTGGAACCCCAAGTGGAGCAATCTCTGGATGGTCTTTCCTCCAGTCTCTGAACCAATCTTTGTCTCTGTATTTCCTCCTATGAATATTTTTATTCTCCTTTTTAAAAGAACTGAAGCATCAGCACTTTGGGCATCCCTCTTCTTGAACTTCAAGTGGTCTTTGGATTGTATTTTGGGTTTCTCTTTCAAATTCTCCCTAGAATTCCCCACATCCTTACACACCAACTCCATAAGCTTTTTCTCCTCCTTTTTTTTAAAAACAAAATATAAACAAAGAATAAATAATCAAAAGGAAGAAACACACACACATACAAAACCAACAAGATAAAAAGTATTTGAATTAAAGAAGTTTGAGATTAAAACTTTATAAAATATCATTAAGTTCATTCTGGATTTGACATGTATTGTTTGGCATGGGTCTACCCTATAATCTGGCTAGTATACCTCACAAGGCTACATTGAAGAAAACTAGTTTTCCTTTGCAAAGAGATGTAAATTGCATATAACTTTTAGGTTAGGTTAAGAGTAAAAGTCCATGTACAAATTGCTCTTTAAAAAAATTAATCACTTTTACTATTCAGACTTTATCCCCCTTCTGGTCAACACTTTGATTGCTCCATATTCCATACCTCCACCTCCCCAACCCCAACTTACAATACCCCTATCTCCAAGAGGATGTTCCTACCTTCCCACCACCAACCCACCAGACCTCCATACTCCTGGGGCCTCAAGTCTCTTGAGAGTTAGTTTCATCTTCTCTGCCTGAGTAGAGACCCAACAGGCCTCTGCTATGTGTTAGGGGCTTCATATTAGTTGGTGTATGCTACCTGGTTGGTGGCTCAGTATCTGACAGATCTCCTTAGGCCACACTCTAACTCTGCCAGCATTAAGAGAACAGATGGATCATGTACACAATAAACTTTTTGGAAAACTGAAGTTGAAATTTTGACAAAG
The DNA here is from genome assembly GCF_011064425.1 of Rattus rattus. Lineage (NCBI taxonomy): Eukaryota > Metazoa > Chordata > Mammalia > Rodentia > Muridae > Rattus > Rattus rattus. Next base: position 88,920,041 of record NC_046163.1, on the reverse strand, counting down.
ACAAACTATCACCATACAAAAATCTTTCATACATAGGAATCCATCATTAGACATGTGTTCTGTATTGAATAACATGATTATTATATTTTGAACAGTGTATAATTTCAGTAGAGTACTAAGAATAGCATCTAATCTTATTTATTAAGATTCTTCAGCACTGTGATATATGTCTAAACAATAGGAACTTCTTTGCAGACTTATTTCCTAAATATATTAAATGTTTATTTTTTCAGCATGTCTTAATTCTTTACTTAACTCTTTAGTTTAGAGCTAAATTTTTTCTTTTCCTTTTTTCAGAGCTGGGTATCGAACCCAGGACCTTGCGCTTGCTAGGCAAGTGCTCTACAACTGAGCTAAATCTCCAACCCCAATATTCCTAACTCTTAATAGCAGAGAAAATATTTCCCATCAGATTGTGAAAATCTATAAATTCTATCATCCTGAAAAATATTTTTTTAAAGATAGCCTTCTTGTTGTTGTTGTTGTTGTTGTTGTTGTTGTTGTTGTTGTTGTTGTTTTGTTAGTGTGCTGGTTAAAGTAATGAGATAAATAGAAAAATGCTACTGGTTCTTCTTTTCATTTTTTGGCCTTGGTTTGTTTTTGTTTTTTGTTTTTTTTTTTTTTCAATGTTGACAGTCTATTTACCACTCTGTTTAGAAAATCATCCAGTATTCATTAGGATACACATATATTTCAGACCTGACATCTCAACTCTGTATAGTAATCATTTTTAAAATGGTTATTGTGTTATATAATACCTTCATGTATTTATTTATATTAAGACAAATTACTTTCTGAAAGGAGTCAGGATTTTTGTCTGGGTGATTTTCTTTATTTGAATGGTGCTTTCTTCATACATATAATTTGCATCTATTGCAAATGTTTGTATAAAGTAAGAATCAAAAGAGCAAGGGATTACCTAGTTTCTTTTCTTAACAGTAAGCTAGTAATTTAATCTTGAAACAGAAGCATGTCAGTCCTAGCCTGACACTGAATATATATATTTTTTCATTAATTTTATTTTTCTGAGACAAATATGGAATAAAGTTACAATAGCACTTTATTCTTTTTTTTTTAATTTATTTTTTATTATTATTAACTTGAGTATTTCTTATATACATTTCGAGTGTTATTCCCTTTCCCGGTTTCCGGGTAAACATCCCCCTCCCCCCTCCCCTTCCTTATGGGTGTTCCCCTCCCAACCCTCCCCCCATTGCTGCCCTCTCCCCAACAGTCTAGTTCACTGGGGGTTCAGTCTTAGCAGGACCCAGGGCTTCCCCTTCCATTGGTGCTCTTACTAGGATATTCATTGCTACCTACGAGGTCAGAATCCAGGGTCAGTCCATGTATAGTCTTTGGGTAGTGGCTTAGTCCATGGAAGCTCTGTTTGGTTGGCATTGCTGTACATATGGGGTCTCGAGCTCCTTCAAGCTCTTCCAGTTCTTTCTCTGATTCCTTCAACAGGGGTCCTGTTCTCAGTTCAGTGGTTTCCTGCTGGCATACGCCTCTGTATTTGCTGTATTCTGGCTGTGTCTCTCAGGAGCGATATGCATTCACATTTTGATCATCCGTCTTGAGTTTCATTTGTTCTAGGCATCTAGGGTAATTCAAGCATTTGGGCTAATAGCCACTTATCAATGAGTACATACCATGTATGTCTTTCTGTGATTGGGTTAGCTCACTCAGGATGATATTTTCCAGTTCCAACCATTTGCCTACTAATTTCATAAAGTCATTGTTTTTTGATAGCTGAGTAATATTCCATTGTGTAGATGTACCACATTTTCTGTATCCATTCCTCTGTTGAAGGGCATCTGGGTTCTTTCCAGCTTCTGGCTATTATAAATAAGGCTGCAATGAACATAGTGGAGCACGTGTCTTTTTTATATGTTGGGGCATCTTTTGGGTATAAGCCCAAGAGCGGTATAGCTGGATCCTCAGGCAATTCAATGTCCAATTTTCTGAGGAACCTCCAGACTGATTTCCAGAATGGTTGTACCAGTCTGCAATCCCACCAACAATGGAGGAGTGTTCCCCTTTCTCCACATCCTCGCCAGCATTTGCTGTCACCTGAGTTTTTGATCTTAGCTTTCTCACTGGTGTGAGGTGAAATCTCAGGGTTGTTTTGATTTGCATTTCCCTGATGACTAAAGATGTTGAACATTTCTTTAGGTGTTTCTCGGCCATTTGGCATTCCTCAGCTGTGAATTCTTTGTTTAGCTCTGAACCCCATTTTTTAATAGGGTTATTTGTCTCCCTGCTGTCTAACTTCTTGAGTTCTTTGTATATTTTGGATATAAGCCCTCTATCTGTTGTAGGATTGGTAAAGATCTTTTCCCAATCTGTTGGTTGCCGTTTTGTCCTAACCACAGTGTCCTTTGCCTTACAGAAGCTTTGCAGTTTTATGAGATCCCATTTGTCGATTCTTGATCTTAGAGCATAAGCCATGGGTGTTTTGTTCAGGAAATTTTTTCCAGTGCCCATGTGTTCCAAATGCTTCCTAGTTTTTCTTCTATTAGTTTGAGTGTATCTGGTTTGATGTGGAGGTCCTTGATCCACTTGGACTTAAGCTTTGTACAGGGTGATAAGCATGGATCGATCTGCATTCTTCTACATGTTGACCTCCAGTTGAACCAGCACCATTTGCTAAAATGCTATCTTTTTTCCATTGGATGGTTTTGGCTCCTTTGTCAAAAAAATCAAGTGCCCATAGGGTGTGGGTTCATTTCTGGGTCTTCAATTCTGTTCCATTGGTCTATCTGTCTGTCTCTGTACCAATACCATGCAGTTTTTATCACTATTGCTCTGTAATACTGCTTGAGTTCTGGGATAAGTGATTCCCCCTGAAGTCCTTTTTATTGTTGAGGATAGTTTTGCTATCCTGGGTTTTTGTTATTCCAGATGAATTTGCAAATTGTTCTGTCTAACTCTTTGAAGAATTGGATTGGTATTTTGATGGGGATTGCATTGAATCTGTAGATCACTTTTGGCAGAATGGTCATTTTTACTATATTAATCCTGCCAATCCATGAGCATGGGAGATCTTTCCATCTTCTGAGATCTTCTTCAATTTCTTTCTTCAGAGTCTTGAAGTTCTTATTGTACAGATCTTTCCCTTGCTTGGTTAAAGTCACTCCGAGGTATTTTATATTATTTGGATCTATTATGAAGGGTGTCGTTTCCCTAATTTCTTTCTCGGCTTGTTTCTCTTTTGTGTAGAGGAAGGCTACTGATTTATTTGAGTTAATTTTATACCCAGCCACTTTGCTGAAGTTGTTTATCAGCTTTAGTAGTTCTCTGGTGGAACTTTTGGGATCACTTAAATATACTATCATATCATCTGCAAATAGTGATATTTTGACTTCTTCTTTTCCGATCTGTATCCCCTTGACCTCCTTTTGTTGTCTGATTGCTCTGGCTAGAACTTCAAGAACTATATTGAATAAGTAGGGAGAGAGTGGGCAGCCTTGTCTAGTCCCTGATTTTAGTGGGATTGCTTCAAGTTTCTCTCCATTTAGTTTAATGTTAGCCACTGGTTTGCTGTATATGGCTTTTACTATGTTTAGGTGTGGGCCTTGGATTCCTATCCTTTCCAGGACTTTTATCATGAAGGGGTGTGGAATTTTGTCAAATGCTTTTCAGCATCTAATGAAATGATCATGTGGTTTTGTTCTTTCAGTTTGTTTATATAATGGATCCGTTGATGGTTTTCCATTATATTAAACCATCCCTGCATGCCTGGGATGAAGCCTACTTGATCATGGTGGATGATTGTTTTGATGTGCTCTTGGATTCGGTTTTGCCAGAATTTTATTGAGTATTTTTCGTCGATGTTCATAAGGAAATTGGTCTGAAGTTCTCTTTCTTTGTTGGGTCTTTGTGTGGTTTAGGTATAAGTAATTGTGGCTTCATAGAAGGAATTCGGTAGTGCTCCATCTGTTTCAATTTTGTGGAATAGTTTGGATAATATTAATTACGAGGTCTTCTATGAAGGTCTGATAGAAATTCTGCACTAAACCCGTCTGGACCTGGGCTCTTTTTGGTTGGGAGACCTTTAATGACTTCTTCTATTTCCTTAAGAGTTATGGGGTTGTTTAACTGGTTTATCTGTTCCTGATTTAACTTCGGTACCTGGTATCTGTCTAGGAAATTGTCCATTTCCTGCAGATTTTCAAGTTTTGTTGAATATAGGCTTTTATAGTAAGATCTGATGATTTTTTGAATTTCCTCTGAATCTGTAGTTATGTCTCCCTTTTCATTTCTGATTTTGTTAATTTGGACACACTCTCTGTGTCCTCTTGTTATCTGGCTAAGGGTTTATCTATCTTGTTGATTTTCTCAAAGAACCAACTTTTGGTTCTGTTGATTCTTTCTATGGTCCTTTTTTGTTTCTACTTGGTTGATTTTGGCTCTGAGTTTGATTATTTCCTGCCTTCTACTCCTCCTGGGTGTATTTGCTTTTTTTGTTCTAGAGCTTTTTAGGTGTGCTGTCAAGCTGCTGACATATGCTCTTTCCTGTTTCTTTCTGCAGGCACTCAGCGCTATGAGTTTTCCTCTTAGCACAGCTTTCATTGTGTCCCATAAGTTTGGGTATGTTGTACCTTCATTTTCATTAAATTCTAAAAGTTTTAATTTCTTTCTTTATTTCTTCCTTGACCAGGTTATCATTGAGTAGAGCATTGTTCACTTTCCACGTATATGTGGGCATTCTTCCCTTATTGTTATTGAAGACCAGTTTTAGGCCGTGGTGGTCTGATAGCACGCATGGGATTATTTCTATTTTTCTGTACCTGTTGCGGCCTGTTTTTTGACCAATTATAAGGTCAATTTTGGTTAAAGTACCATGAGGAGATGAGAAAAAGTTATATCCTTTTGCTTTAGGATAGAATGTTCTATAAATATCTGTTAAGTCCATTTGGCTCATGACTTCTCTTAGTCTGTCTACGTCTCTGTTTAATTTCTGTTTCCATGATCTGTCCATTGATGAGAGTGGGGTGTTGAAATCTCCTACTATTATTGTGTGAGGTGTAATGTGTGTTTTGAGCTTTAGTAAGGTTTCTTTTACGTATGTAGGTGCCCTTGTATTTGGGGCATAGATATTTAGGATTGAGAGTTCATCTTGGTGTATTTTTCCTTTAATGAATATGAAGTGTCCTTCCTTATCTTTTTTGATGACTTTTAGTTGAAAATTGATTTTATCTGATATTAGAATGGCTACTCCAGCTTGCTTCTTCTGACCATTTGCTTGGAAAGTTGTTTTCCAGCCTTTCGTTCTGAGGTAGTGTCTGTCTTTGTCTCTGAGGTGTGTTTCCTGTAGGCAGCAGAATGCAGGGTCCTCGTTGCGTATCCAGTTTGTTAATCTATGTCTTTTTATTGGGGAGTTGAGGCCATTGATGTTGAGAGATATTAAGGAATAGTGATTATTGCTTCAGGTTGTATTCATATTTGGATGTGAGGTTATGTTTGTTTGCTTTTCTTTTCTTTGTTTTGTTGCCAAGACGATTAGTTTCTTGTTTCTTCTAGGGTATAGCTTGCCTCCTTATGTTGGGCTTTACCATTTATTATCCTTTGTAGTGCTGGATTTGTAGAAAGATATTGTGTAAATTTGGTTTTGTCATGGAATATCTTGGTTTCTCCATCTATGTTAATTGAGAGTTTTGCAGGATACAGTAGCCTGGGCTGGCATTTGTGTTCTCTTAGGGTCTGAATGACATCAGTCCAGATCTTCTGGCCTTCCTAGTTTCTGGCGAAAAGTCTGGTGTGATTCTGATAGGTCTGCCTTTATTTGTTACTTGACCTTTTTCCCTTACTGCTTTTAATATTCTTTCTTTATTTTGTGCGTTTGGTGTTTTGACTATTATGTGACGGGAGGTGTTTCTTTTCTGGTCCAATCTATTTGGAGTTCTGTAGGCTTCTTGTATGCCTATGGGTATCTCTTTTTTTAGGTTAGGGAAGTTTTCTTCTATGATTTTGTTGAAGATATTTACTGGTCCTTTGAGCTGGGAGTCTTCACTCTCTTCTATACCTATTATCCTTAGGTTTGATCTTCTCATTGAGTCCTGGATTTCCTGTATGTTTTGGACCAGTAGCTTTTCCGCTTTACATTATCTTTGACAGTTGAGTCAATGATTTCTATGGAATCTTCTGCTCTGAGATTCTCTCTTCCATCTCTTGTATTCTGTTGGTGAAGCTTGTATCTACAGCTCCTTGTCTCTTTTGATTTTTTCTATATCCAGGGTTGTTTCCATGTGTTCTTTCTTGATTGCTTCTATTTCCATTTTTAATTCCTTCAACTGTTTGATTGTGTTTTCTGAATTCTTTTCAGGGATTTTTGTGACTCCTCTCTATGGGCTTCTACTTGTTTATTTATGTTTTCCTGGAATTCTTTTAGGAATTTTTGCGATTCCTCTCTGTAGGCTTCCACTTGTTTATTTATGTTTTCCTGTGTTTCTCTAAGGGAGTTCTTCATGTCTTTCTTGAAGTCCTCCAACAGCATGATCAAATATGATTTTGAAACTAGATCTTGCTTTTCTGGTGTGTTTGGATATTCCATGTTTGCTTTGGTGGGAGAATTGGGCTCCGATGATGCCATGTAGTCTTGGTTTCTGTTGCTTGGGTTCCTGCGCTTGCCTCTCGCCATCAGATTATCTCTAGTGTTACTTTGTTCTGCTATTTCTGACAGTGGCTAGACTGTCTTATAAGCCTGTGTTTCAGGAGTGCTGTAGACCTGTTTTCCTGTTTTCTTTCAGCCAGTTATGGGGACAGAGTGTTCTGCTTTCGGGCGTGTAGTTTTTCCTCTCTACAGGTCTTCAGCTGTTCCTGTGAGCCTGTGTCTAGAGTTCACCAGGCAAGTCGTTTGTAGCAGAAAAGTTTGTCTTACCTGTGGTCCCCAGGCTCAAGTTTGCTCGCGGGGTGTTGCCTATGAGCTCTCCTCGGCCTCAGCAACCAGGAAGATCTGTGCCGCCCTTTCCGGGAGGTTCCGTGTACCAGGGTTCCAGATAGCTTTTGTTTTCCTCTGGGATCAGAACTGTGTGCAGCGTGCAGTCTCTTCTGGTTTCCCAGGCGTGTCCGCCTCTCTGAAGGTTTAGCTCTCCCTCCCACGGGATTTGGGTGCAGAGAACTATTTATCCGGTCGGTCCCTTCAGGTGCGGTGTCTTAGACGCAGTGGACCTGCTGCTCCTGGGCCCTCCTCTACGGGTACCCAGAGGCCGTATACAGTTTCCTCCTGGGCCAGGGATGTGGGCAGGGGTGGGCAGCGTTGGTGGTCTCCTCCGCTCTGCTGCCTCAGGAGTGTCCGCCCGACCAGGCGGCGAGAACTCCCCTCCAGGGGGCCTGAGAGCAGAGAGCTGCTGAAGCCAGGGATCCTCCGCTGGTCCCGGACTCTGGCCAAACACGGGAAGTGTCCGGCCCCAGAGGAACTCCGCCTCTGTGTGACCTGAGTTCCCCAGGCAAGTCGTTTGTAGCAGAAAAGTTTGTCTTACCTGTGGTCCCCAGGCTCAAGTTTGCTCGCGGGGTGTTGCCTATGAGCTCTCCGCGGCCTCAGCAACCAAGAAGATCTGTGCCGCCCTTTCCGGGAGGTTCCGTGTACCAGGGTTCCAGAGAGCTTTTGTTTTCCTCTGGGGTCAGAACTGTGTGCAGCGTGCAGTCTCTTCTGGTTTCCCAGGCGTGTCCGCCTCTCTGAAGGTTTAGCTCTCCCTCCCACGGGATTTGGGTGCAGAGAACTGTTTATCCGGTCGGTCCCTTCAGGTTCGGTGTCTCAGACGCAGTGGACCTGCTGCTCCTGGGCCCTCCTCTACGGGTACCCAGAGGCCGTATACAGTTTCCTCCTGGGCCAGGGATGTGGGCAGGGGTGGGCAGCATTGGTGGTCTCCTCCGCTCTGCTGCCTCAGGAGTCTAGCACTTTATTCTTAACAATTATTCAAATTTTGGGATTAGTTATTAATACAAAAATCACTTTACACAATATATTCTTCATTAAAGAAAAATGTAAAATATATAAAGCCAGAATTTATAATTTAAAAATCCCAATGTAAAAATCATTGAGATTGGAATCAAAATTATTTCATGAATTTTGTCCATACTAACAAATTTGTATACCATTAAGTAACTATATTTCATTGTACATGACAATGCTAGCGTATAATATAACTTAATCACATGTCAATGTCTAGTCCATAATTAGTTAAGGTTTCAATCTTTATATTATACTTTTTCCATTGAATTTTAACTTTTAGTCTCTGGATATTATCTCCCTCTGAATTTGAAGTTTTGTTGATGGATGGTTAAGGTCCAACATTACACAGTCCTTCTCTGGAAAGATCATCCTAAATTGTATAAGAACCCAGATGAGGGGTTGGGGATTTAGCTCAGTGGAAGCGCAAGGCCCGGGGTCCGGCCCCCCCCTCCAAAAAAAAAAACCAAAAAAAAAAAAAAAAAAAAACCCAGATGTGTAAGCACTGGAGAGCAAGTCCATCAGAGGCTTTCTTCTAATTCCCCCATGTTGGATCTATGCCTCTCTCTTTCTTCCTTGAGTTCTGGATCTTATTTCACTAAGTGATCCATTGTAACATGGATTTTTTGAAGGTGAAACTAGCTATTACTTCCTCAAGTTAGTTTTGTTTATTGATTTATTAAAACAATATAAAAGCAAACTAGAAAATCCATCTTTCAGAGAAAAAAATTTGGTGCCTTACACCTAAATGATTTTATATATTCACGGCTATATATAATCGACCTTTGTTATCACTGTCATATTTGCATACATACTGAAATTTAAATTTTTTACAAATTATGTGACTTTCTATAAATGCAGTTTCAGTTCAGCTACTAGAGGTGCATGCATTGATGGCTACCTGCATGCTTAGATATTTATTAATTCTAAGCTTTCTTTCAGAATAAGTTAGCATCTTATTTCTTAGTAGCTCCTCTTCTCAAAGCTATATATCACCACACTTGTCACATTAGTGTAAATTATTTGTTCAGAGAGTCAAGAAAATATTAGTAGCAAATAACTCTAATGCATATTTCTGAAGGATCAGATGAATTTTTTTTAAAAAATAATGTTGCTTTGAAAATCTAAAATCATGCAATTATGGGAAATTGCAAATAGATTACATTAGTAATTTTGTAGATTATTATTGAATTATAAATGTTTACATTGTTAATATCATAGAATGGGATCTAATTCTGATTTATTTATTTTCAGTTTGTATTGAAAATAGATTCTCCTTTCATACAGTATATTTTGACTACAGTTTCCTTCCCACCACTCCTCCAAGCACCCCTAATATACAAACCTTTCCTTTCCTTCACATTTACCTCTCTTCTGTTTACTCTTCAGAAAAGAGTAATTCTTCAAGAGACAATAGCCCAATGTGACAAAACAAGACAAAATGTGACAAAGTACAATCACTCATATCAAGGCTGAAGAAGGGAACAAAATAGGAGGAAAAGAAGCTCAAGAACAGGAAAAAGAGTTAGGGATACATCTGATTGCACTATTAGGAGTCCCATAAAACACCAAGCTAACAGAGAAAAGAGAATATGTGCAGACCTGTGCAAGTCCAGTAATTGTCATTGCAGTCTCTGTGAGACTGTATGAGTCCTGCTTAATTAATGATGTGAAGCATGTTTTCGAGGTGTCCTCTATCCCAGCTGATTCTATTTAAAGAAATATAAAACTAATAGTAGAGGTCATTACCATAAAATCCTGCCGTAATGTATATTAATCAAATATAATACATGAAAACTTTCCAGTAGAATTCAATTTAATTTCCCAGATCATTTATGTCTATGTTATGCATACAATGGGTACATATCAACTAAAATTATCATTTTATGGGTAATAAAAGGACAACTATAATAAGACCCAAATGAGAAGAAGTTTACACATTTTCATGAGTCTAGTTTGGCATTTTTCAAATAAAAAAGCTACACAGATCTTTCTCCCAAAAAAGCCCATTAATTTCTCTCTCACACAACTACATCATGTAATGAAGAGAAAGAAATCAGAAGATAAGGTAAGAGTCATCAGGGAGAAAGAAATAATGTATCTTTTTCATGCCATTAAAGTTTTCCAGTTCTAGATTGGATTTAACATTTTAAAATTCACCAGAAATGAAGCAGAGGCAAAATAATTTACAAATATAAAAGGCTGAACCTTGAAAACAAAAATTATTTGCTTCATATGTGTAGGCATTCATCCAGCTTTTTCTTATATACGTAGAACCTAAGTATACTAACTGACAAGGCTTTATTTTTCTATAAAAGCAACCATTCACTTTGCCTAAATCATTTTAGATTATTGTGCTTTTCATTGCAACTAAATGACAGAAATAAAGAAAAGCCATTGTGATATGAAGATAGGAAGAGCTTCCAGGCACTTCGTTATTCTGACATTAATGGTCACTGTCAGTTTGCATTATTGTGTCTTGAAGAATTGTGACAATATCCTTAAGAACTGCTTCTTTCAGGAATTGTTAAATTCATTTGAATAACAAAAAAACCCAGGATAAGAAAACTATTCTCAACAATATAAAAACATCTGGAAGAAATCACCATCTCTGACCTTACAGACAATAGTGATTAAAAAAAAAAAAAGAAAAAAAAAAAAAACTGCAAGGTGTTGATACAGAAATAAACAGTTAGATGAATGGAATAGAACTGAAGTCTCAAAAATGAACCCATACACCTACGGTCATTTGATCTTTGACAAAGATGCTTAAACTATCCACTGGAAAAAACACAAAACACAACATTTTCTCTTCTTCTTCTTCTTCCTCTTCTTCTTCCTCTTCTTCTTCTCCTCCTCTTCTTCTTCTCTTCTTCTTCTTCTTCTCTTCTTCTTCTTCTTCTTCCTCTTCCTCTTCCTCTTCTCTTTCTTCCTCTTCCTCTTCCTCTTCTTCTTCTTCTTCTTCTTCTTCTTCTTCTTCTTCTTCTTCTTCTTCTTCTTCTTCTTCTTCTTCCCCTTCTTCTTCAAAGTTGCATTTCTTTCATTGTTCTTACAAATTTTATCTGTTTTTTTTTCTTTTTTTTCTTTTTTTTTTCTTTTTTTCTTTTTTCGGAGCTGGGGACGGAACCCAGGGCCTTGCGCTTCCTAGGTAAGCGCTCTACCTCTGAGCTAAATCCCCAGCCCAAATTAAGATATCTGAATACTAAACTCCAAATGTTTTAGATATTGTACATTTTAATTATACTACCATTGTTTTAATTTCTAAATTTTATTATATTTAATTATTTTAGTATTTCCTTATATATTAGTGTTTTACCTGTAACTTCTCATTCTTTAATTCAATCCAGTTTTTTTAATTTTATTTTTCTTGGATATTTTATGTATTTACATTTCAAATGTTATCCCCAACATTTGCAGATGAGGAAGCTTGCAGCTAACCATAGGACTGAACAAGGAGACCCTAATGGAGAAGTTATAGAAGAGTTGAAGGAGTTTACAACACCTTAGGAAGAACAACAGTAGGAAGACAACATTTTCGAAAAATGATGCCCGTTCAACTGGCAGTCAGCATGTAGAAGAATGCAATTTGATCTATTCTTATCTCCCTGTATAAGTCTCAAGTCCTAGTGGGTCACGAACCTCCACATAAAACCAGATACACTGAATCTAATAGAAGAAAAAGTGGAAAAAATAAAACCTTGAACACATGGGAAATTTTCCTGAACAAAACACCAATGGCTTGTGCTCTTTGATCATGAATCAACAAATGGGACTTCGTAATGTTTCAAAGCTTCTGTAAAGCATTAGGAGAAAATGGAACCAACAGATTGGGAAAAGATCTTTACCATTCCTACATCAATAGAGGGCTAATAATCAAATTATACAAAGAACTCAAACTCCAGAAGGGCAAATATCCATATTAAAAAATGGAGAGAGAACGAAACAGAGAATTTTCAACTGAGGAAATGCTAAAGGCTGAGAAGCACCTAAAGAAATGTTCAACATACTTAGTTATCAGGGAAATGCACAACAAAATGACCCCAAGATTCCACCTCATACCAGTCAGAATGATAAGATCAAAAACTCAGTCTGGTGGTTCCTCAGAAAATTGGACATAGTATTACCTAAGGAACCAGCTATTCCACTCCTGAGCATATACCCAAAAGAAGCTCCAACATTTAATAAGAACACATGCTTCACTATGTTGATATCAGCCATATTACTTATAATAGCCAGAAACTAGAAACAATCCTGATGCCCTTCAACAAAGGAATGGATACAGAAAGTATGGCACATTTAGACAGTGGAATACTACCCAGTTATTAAACAAACAATGTCTTCATGGGATTTGCAGGATGGATCAAGAAAATATCATGCTGAGTGAGGCAACCTAGTCACAAAAGAACACAATGGTATGTACTCACTGATAAGTGGATATTAGGTGAAGAGCTTGGAATATCCACGATACAATTCACAGACCATATGAAGTTTAAGAAGAAAGAAGACCAAGGTGTGAAAGCTTCAATCCTACTTAGAAGAGGGAACAAAATAATCAAGGGAAGTAAAGGGTTGGGGAGACATGGGAAGAAGAGTAGAGAGAAACAGGGAAAAGAGGGGGCAGAATCAGGAATGGGGAGAGATGGAGGAGATATACAGAAGGTCACAAAATTGAACAGATGGTTGTAGCAATGGGGATCGGGAACTGGGCAAAGCAACCAGAAAGTCCCAGATGACAGGAAAGCAATAGCCTCCCAGGACCACACGAGGATGACATTAGCTGAAATATTCCCACAAAGGGGATGGTGAATCTGTCCAGACCATATCAAGTGGTTAGGCATGACCCCTTTGTTGAGGGATGGGACCACCCACCAACCTCCAAAATTATCACCAAGAATTGCTCCTTTCTAAAGGAAATACAGGGTCAAAGAGTGGAGCAAAGACTGAAGGAAAGGCCGTCCAGAGCCTGCCTCACCTGTGGATCCATCCCACATGCAGATACCAAACCCAGACTCTGTTGCTGAAGTCAAGAAGTGATTGCTTAAAGGAACCTGATACAGTTGTTTCCTGAGAGTCTTTGCCACATTCTAATACAGATGTGGATGCTCGAAGTCAACAATCAGACTAATCACAGGCACCCCAATGGAGGAGTTATCACAAAGACTGAAGGAACTGAAGATGCCTTATCTGGCATCAATGGGAGGGGAGGCCTTTGGTCCTGTAAAGGCTTGATTCCCACATGTAGAAAAATGTTAGGGCAGTGAGATGGGAGTGGGTGGGTGGGGAAGCACCACATAGAAGCAGGTAAGGTGGGTAGGATAGGGAGTTTGCAGAAGGGAAAGGGGATAACATTTGAATATACAAATATATTTGAAATACATATATATATATATATATATGAAGAACTATAAATATTGTCCTAAGCAAACTGTAGTGTAGCAACCCACATTGCTAAGAAAATGTATTAGCTGAGATTTTATGATAATACTTCAATAGTCATCACCTAAAAGGTTTAAGGTGAGTATAAAGAAAATAAGTTAATCATCTGACAAGGTAAAGAAACTGGGGGTTGTCTGTTGGACTGGACTTCTGATATCCTGACAATGAAAAGTGGAATTGCCACCAAAACTACTTTTGAATAAGTCCTCATGCTCCTTGTCCTATTAACCATATTTCTCATCTATCTTTGGTCAGTTAGCTAGAGTGGGTAAAAATGAAGCATTTAAGAGCCACTTTTAAAGTATGTTTTGAAAAAAATCTATTTTTTCAAAACTATCAAAGACTATTCATGAGGGTAGAAATAAAGTTTGTAGTACTGGTCCGTGAAGAAAATGCATATCGTAGAAAGGTATGAAGTGTTCTAGTACCTCATACAAAATTTATTTAAAATGTCAATCTTAAGTCCTGTAGCAGAAATATCTCCAAAGAAAATCATAGAATAAGTATGTGTAACTAGACATTTCTACAAAATAGATACTGTGATTGTAAGGAAGTAATTTACATACAGCAATACAATTAGCCAACTGACAAAAATCTAAACTCTTATAATAGAAAGGTGAGGCTCCATTTTCTCTCCTTATTTCTCCTACTACCTACATTATACTTTAGATTCCTGAAGCAAACAGGTAAGCTTTCTTTCCTCCACCTAACTTCCCTGTACTCTGATCCCTGGCCAAGCCAAGCTGCCCTGAGCAGCTTGCTTAACCAAAAAACATCCATTCTTCTGCCACCTCTGCCCACCTTCATGGGACCTGAGGCTCTTGAACCATACGGAAATGCTAGTTCAGAATCTTATAACACAATGATACCCATAAGAAGCCTGCCACAGCAGGGTCATCAAGGTTAACACCCTCACAATACCTACAAGAACATCCAGGGACTAAAACTATCCAGTTGGCTAATGGACCTCAAAAGAACACAATACAAAAAACTCAGGGCAATATTGCACATACTGAGCAAAGCTGTGTCACTATAGCAAATCCTTGATATCCTATCACAATCAAAACACAAGAAAATGACATTAGCTCCAAACTTATAAAGATTTAAATTAGGCATTTAAAGAGGAAATTAATAAATACCTTAAATAAATAAAGGAAAATAAAATGAAACAGAAGTCTTTAAAGAGGAAACAAATAAATCCCATAAAACCTATAGGAAAGTACTTTTAAACAGGTGAAGGAAATAAATAAAACTGTGCAAGGTATGAAAGTGGAAATAGAAGAAATAAAGAAACCACAAACTGAGGAAATCCTTGAGATGGAAAACCTAGGTGAGAGAACAGAAACAACAGAAGCAGGCATCACCAGAACAAAAAACTATATATATATATATATATATATATATATATATATATATATATATATATATATATGAGATGGAAGAGAGACTTTCAGGTATAGAAGATACAATAGAAGTTCCAAGGCCCAGAACATATTCTAAACAAAATCATAGAAGAAAACTTTTCCAACATAAAAAAAGAGATGTATATACACATATGAGTTTAAACCACACCAATTAGTCTGAATTAAAAAAATACTTAATAAAATTCTCACAAACTGAATCCAAGAACATATCAAAACGATCATCCACCATGATCTAATAGGCTTCATCCCTGTGATGCAGGGATGGTTCAATATTTGGAAATCTAAAACATCATCCACTATGAAAAAAAAAAAAAAACTCAATGAAAAAACACATCATCATCTCATTAGGTGCTGAGAAAGCATTTGACAAAATTCAACACCCCTTCAGGTTAAAAGTCTTGGAATGATCAGGAATTCAAGACCCATACCTAAACATAGTAAAAGCAATATTCAGCAAACCAATAGCCAAGATCAAACTAAATGGAGAGAAACTTGAAGCAACCCCACTAAAATCAGGGAATAGACAAGGGTACCCACTCTCTCCCTACTTATTCAATATAATACACAAAGTTCTAGCCAGAGCAATCAGAAAACAAAAGGTCAAAGGGATACAAATTGAAAAGGAAGTAGTCAAAATTTCACTATTTGCAAATGATATGATAGTACACATAAGTGACCCCAAATGTTCCTCCAGAGAACTACTATGTCTGATAAGCAACTTCAGCAATGTGACTGGGTATAAAATTAACACAAATAACACAAATAACACAAAAGATAAACAGGCTGAGAAAGAAATTAGAGAAACAACACCCTGCACAATAGTCACAAATAATAGAAAAAACCTTGGCGTGACTCTGTTCATTCAAGTGAAAGATCTGTTATGATAAGAATTTCAAGTCTCTGAAGGAAGGATTGAAGATCTCAGAAGACGTAAAAATCTCCCATGCTCATGGATTGGCAGAATTAACATTGTTAAGATGGCCATCTTGCCAAAAGCCATCTACAGATTCAGTCTAATCCCTATTACAATTCCAGCTCAATTCTTTATAGATTTAGAAAGAGCAATTTGCAAATTGATTTGGAATAACAAAAAACCCAAGAAAGCATAAACTATCCTCAACAACAAAAGAACTTCAAGGGGAATCACCATCCTTGATGTCAAGCAGTATTTGAGAGCAATACTGATAAAAACTATTGGGTATTTGTACCGAGTCAGGCAAGCAGTTCAATGAAACAGGATTGAAGACCCAGAAATGAACCCACACACCTATGGTCACTAGTTCTTTAACAAAGGAGCTAAAACCATACAGTGGGGAAAAAAAGAGAGCATTTTTAAAAAATGCTGTTTGTTCAACTGGTCCTCAGCATGTAGAAGAATGCAAATCAATCGATTCTTATAGCCCAGTACAAAACTCAAGTCCAAGTGGATTGAGGACTTTTACAT
Source organism: Rattus rattus (assembly GCF_011064425.1). Taxonomy (NCBI): domain Eukaryota; kingdom Metazoa; phylum Chordata; class Mammalia; order Rodentia; family Muridae; genus Rattus; species Rattus rattus. The sequence continues at coordinate 88,903,786 of NC_046163.1, read as the reverse complement.
AAAACCAGATACACTTAAACTCATAGAAGAAACAGTGGAGAAGAACCTCCAACACATGGGCTCTGGAGAAAATTTTCTAAACAGAACACTAATTACTTATGCTGTTAGATCAAGAATTGACAAATGGGACCTCATAAAATTGCAAAGCTTCTATAAGGCAAAGGACATTGCCATTAGGAGAAAATGGCAGCCAACAGACTAGGAAAAGATACTTACCAATCCTACATCCATTACAGGGCTAATATCCAATATATTCAAAGAATCCAAGAGGTTAAACTCATGAGAATTAAATATCCCTATTAAAAATTGGGGTACAAAGCTAAATAATGAATTCTCATCTGAGGAATATGGAATGCCTGAGAAGCAGATGAAGAAATGTTCACATTCATAGTCATCAGGGAAATGCATATTACAACAATGCTAAAATTTCACCTCACACCAGTCAGAATGACTTAGATCAAAAACTCGGGGGAGCCGCGGCTTACCGTGCAGACATGGTCAAGTCCAAGAACCACACCACACACAACCAGTCCATAAATGGCAGAAATGGCATCAAAAACCCGGTCACAAAGATCCGAATCTCTTAAAGGGGGACGACCCCAAGTTTCTGAGGAACATGCTTTAAGCCAAGAAGCACAACAAGAAAGGCCTGAAGAAGATGCAGGCCAGCAATGCCAAGGCCGTGAGTGCACGAGCAGAGGCCATCAAGGCCCTCGTGAAGCCTCAGGCTGTCAAGCCCAAGATGCCAAAGGGCTCCAGCCACAAACTCAGCCGTCTGGCTTTCATCGCTCGCCCCAAGCTTGGGAAGAAGATTCGAAGCTACATGGCCGAGGGTCGTAGGCTCTGCCAACCAAAGCCCAAGGTTCAAACCAAGGCAGAGGCCAAAGCTCCAGCTAAGGCCAGGCCAAAGCTCCAGCCCAGGCTCCCAAGGGTGCCCAGGCCCCTGTGAAGGCCCCATAGAACAGGCTCCTGCCAGTGAGAAGACAGATGGACTGCTGAGACACACCCACCTACACACTATTGCAGATGACCAGTGTCCTATGCTGTTTTTACAAATAAACTTGAGACAAGATCAAAAAAAAAAAAAAAAACCTCGGGTGATAACAGATTCCAGAAAGGATGAGGCGAAAGAACAAAACTCCTCCATTGTTGGTGGAATTTCAAGCTGGTAGAATCACCTTGGAAATCAGTCTGGAGATTTCTCAGAAAATTGGACATGGTACTACCTGAGGACTCTGCTATACCACTCCTGAGCATATACCGAAAAGTTGCTCCAACATATCCCAAAGACACATGCTCCACTATGTTCATAGCCATTTTATTTATAATAGCCAGAAACTGAAAAGAATCCACAAGTTCTTCAACAATGGAATAGATGCAGAAAATGTGGTATGTCTACACAATGTAGTACTACTCAGTTATTAAAAACAATGACCACAAAACAAAACAAAAAAAAACAAACAAAAAGCAACAACAACAACAACAAAACAGTGATCATGAAATTCATAGGCAAATGGATGGATCTAGAAAATACCTTGAGTGAGGGAACCCAATCATAAAACAGCACACATTGTATTTACTCACTGATAAGTGGATATTAGTCCCAAAGCTCGGATTAACCTAGGTACAATCCACAGACCACACGAAGCTCAAGAAAAGGATGAGCAAAGTTTGGACACTTAATTCCTTCTTAAAATGAAAAACAAAAATATTCATAGGGGGTGATATGGAGACAAAGTGTGCAGTAGAGACTGAAAGAATAGCCATTCAGAGCCTGCTCCACCTTGGGATCCAGCCCATATACATAGAGTCACCAAACCCAGACAATATGTCTGATGCCAAGAAATGCATGCTGACAGGAGGCTGATATAGCTGTCTCCTGAGAAGCTCTGCCACCACATGAGAAATATAGAGGTGACTACTAGCAGCAAACCATTGAACTGAGAACTGGGTCCCCTTTGAAGAAGTTAGAGAAAAGATTGAAGGAGCTAAAGGAGGTTGCAACAATATAAGAACAACAACGAGACCTCCCAGGGACTAATCCACCATCCAAAGAGTACACATGGACAGACCCATGGCTCCAGCTGTATATGTAGCTGAGGATGGACTTGTTGGGAACCAAAGGGAGGAGAAGCCCTTAGTTCTGCTAAGGCTGGACTCTCCAGTGTAGGGGAATGTCAGGGAGAAGAGGAGGAAGGGTGTGTGTTTGAGTGGAGGAAAGTTGATAACATTTCAAATGAAAATAAAATAAATCCAATAAAATAAAAGAAAATCCTCTCCACACATAGTAACCAAAATTAAAAAAAAAAAGTACAGAACAAAGAAAGAATATTAAAAGTGACAAGATAAAAACCCAGGTAACTGGACTGATGTCATACAGACCCTAAGAGAACACAAATGCCAGCCCAGGCTACTGTATCCTGCAAAACTCTCAATTAACATAGATGGAGAAACCAAGATATTCCATGACAAAACCAAATTTACACAATATCTTTCTACAAATCCAGCACTACAAAGGATAATAAATGGTAAAGCCCAACATAAGGAGGCAAGCTATACCCTAGAAGAGGCAAGAAACTAATCGTCTTGGCAACAAAACAAAGAGAAGAAAAGCACACAAACATAACCTCACATCCAAATATGAATATAACAGGAAGCAAAAATCACTATTCCTTAATATATCTCAACATCAATGGCCTCAACTCCCCAATAAAAAGACATAGATTAACAAACTGGATACATAGCGAGGACCCTGCATTCTGCTGCCTACAGAAACACACCTCAGAGACAAAGACAGACACTACCTCAGAGTGAAAGGCTGGAAACAACTTTCCAAGCAAATGGTCAGAAGAAGCAAGCTGGAGTAGCCATTCTAATATCAAATAAAATCAATTTCAACTAAAAGTCATCAAAAAAGATAAGGAAGGACACTTTATATTCATCAAAGGAAAAATCCACCAAGATGAACTCTCAATCCTAAATATCTATGCCCCAAATACAAGGGCACCTACATAACGTAAAAGAAACCTTACTAAAGCTCAAAACACACATTGCACCTCACACAATAATAGTGGGAGATTTCAACACCCCACTGTCATCAATGGACAGATCATGGAAACAGAAATTAAACAGAGACGTAGACAGACTAAGAGAAGTCATGAGCCAAATGGACTTAACGGATATTTATAGAACGTTCTACCCTAAAGCAAAAGGATATACCTTCTTCTCAGCTCCTCATGGTACTTTCTCCAAAATTGACCATATAATTGGTCAAAAAACGGGCCTCAACAGGTACAGAAAGATAGAAATAATCCCATGCGTGCTATCGGACCACCACGGCCTAAAGCTGGTCTTCAATAACAATAAGGGAAGAATGCCCACATATACGTGGAAACTGAACAATGCTCTACTCAATGATAACCTGGTCAAGGAAGAAATAAAGAAAGAAATTAAAAACTTTTTAGAATTTAATGAAAATGAAGGTACAACATACCCAAACTTATGGGACACAATGAAAGCTGTGCTAAAGAGGAAAACTCATAGCGCTGAGTGCCTGCAGAAAGAAACAGGAAAGAGCATATGTCAGCAGCTTGACAGCACACCTAAAAGCTCTAGAACAAAAAGAAGCAAATACACCCAGGAGGAGTAGAAGGCAGGAAATAATCAAACTCAGAGCTGAAATCAACCAAGTAGAAACAAAAAGGACCATAGAAAGAATCAACAGAACCAAAAGTTGGTTCTTTGAGAAAATCAACAAGATAGATAAACCCTAGCCAGACTAACGAGAGGACACAGAGAGTGTGTCCAAATTAACAAAATCAGAAATGAAAAGGAGACATAACTACAGATTCAGAGGAAATTCAAAAAATCATCAGATCTTACTATAAAAGCCTATATTCAACAAAACTTGAAAATCTACAGGAAATGGACAATTTCCTAGACAGATACCAGGTACCGAAGTTAAATCAGGAACAGATAAACCAGTTAAACAACCCCATAACTCCTAAGGAAATAGAAGCAGTCATTAAAGGTCTCCCAACCAAAAAGAGCCCAGGTCCAGATGGGTTTAGTGCAGAATTCTATCAGACCTTCATAGGAGACCTCATACCAATATTATCCAAACTATTCCACAAAATTGAAACAGATGGAGCACTACCGAATTCCTTCTATGAAGCCACAATTACTCTTATACCTAAACCACACAAAGACCCAACAAGGAAAGAGAACTTCAGACCAATTTCCCTTATGAACATTGACGCAAAAATACTCAACAAAATTCTGGCAAACCGAATCCAAGAGCACATCAAAACAATCATCCACCATGATCAAGTAGGCTTCATCCCAGGCATGCAGGGATGGTTTAATATTCGGAAAACCATCAACGTGATCCATTATATAAACAAACTGAAAGAACAAAACCATATGATCATTTCATTAGATGCTGAGAAAGCATTTGACAAAATTCAACACCCCTTCATGATAAAAGTCCTGGAAAGAATAGGAATTCAAGGCCCATACCTAAACATAGTAAAAGCCATATACAGCAAACCAGTTGCTAACATTAAACTAAATGGAGAAAACTTGAAGCAATCCCACTAAAATCAGGGACTAGACAAGGCTGCCCACTCTCTCCCTACTTATTCAATATAGTTCTTGAAGTTCTAGCCAGAGCAATCAGACAACAAAAAGGAGATCAAGGGGATATAGATCGGAAAAGAAGAAGTCAAAATATCACTATTTGCAGATGATATGATAGTATATTTATGTGATGCCAAAAGTTCCACCAGAGAACTACTAAAGCTGATAAACAACTTCAGCAAAGTAGCTGGGTATAAAATTAACTCAAATAAATCAGTAGCCTTCCTCTACACAAAAGAGAAACAAGCCGAGAAAGAAATTAGGGAAACGACACCCTTCATAATAGACCCAAATAATATAAAATACCTCGGTGTGACTTTAACCAAGCAAGTAAAAGATCTGTACAATAAGAACTTCAAGACAGTGAAGAAAGAAATTGAAGAAGACCTCAGAAGGTGGAAAGATCTCCCATGCTCATGGATTGGCAGGATTAATATAGTAAAAATGGCCATTTTACCAAAAGCGTTCTACAGATTCAATGCAATCCCCATCAAAATACCAATCCAATTCTTCAAAAGTTAGACAGAACAATTTGCAAATTCATCTGGAATAACAAAAACCCAGGATAGCTAAAACTATCCTCAACAATAAAAAAGGACTTCAGGGGAATCACTATCCCTGAACTCAAGCAGTATTACAGAGCAATAGTGATAAAAACTGCATGGTATTGGTACAGAGACAGACAGATAGACCAATGGAACAGAATTGAAGACCCAGAAATGAATCCACACACCTATGGTCCTTGATTTTTTGACAAAGGAGCCAAATCCATCCAATGGAAAAAGATAGCATTTTCAGCAAATGGTGCTGGTTCAACTGGAGGTCAACATGTGAAGAATGCAGATCGATCCATGCTTATCACCCTGTACAAAGCTTAAGTCCAAGTGGATCAGGACCTCCCATCAAACCAGACACACTCAAACTAATAGAAGAAAAACTAGGGAAGCATCTGGAACACATGGGCACTGGAAAAATTTCCTGAACAAAACACCAATGGCTTATGCTCTAAGATCAAGAATAAACAAATGGGATCTCATAAAACTGCAAAGCTTCTGTAAGGCAAAGGACACTGTGGTTAGGACAAAGCGGCAACCAACAGATTGGGAAAAAGATCTTTACCAATCCTGCAACAGATAGAGGGCTTATATCCAAAATATACAAAGAACTGAAGAAGTTAGACAGGAAGGAGACAAATAACCCTATTAAAAATGGGGTTCAGAGCTAAACAAAAATTTCACAGCTGAGGAATGCCCGAATGGCTGAGAAACACCTAAAGAAATGTTCAACATCTTTAGTCATCAGGGAAATGCAAATCAAAACAACCCTGATTTCACCTCACACCAGTGAGAATGGCTAAGATCAAAAACTCAGGTGACAGCAAATGCTGGCGAGGATGTGGAGAAAGAGAACACTCCTCCATTGTTGGTGGGATTGCAGACTGGTACAACCATTCTGGAAATCAGTCTGGAGGTTCCTCAGAAAATTGGACATTGAACTGCCTGAGGATCCAGCTATCCCTCTCTTGGGCATATACCCAAAAGATGCCCCAACATATAAAAAAGACACGTGCTCCACTATGTTCATCGCAGCCTTATTTATAATAGCCAGAAGCTGGAAAGAACCCAGATGCCCTTCAACAGAGGAATGGATACAGAAAATGTGGTATATCTACACAATGGAATATTACTCAGCTATCAAAAACAACGAGTTTATGAAATTTGTAGGCAAATGGTTGGAACTGGAAAATATCATCCTGAGTGAGCTAACCCAATCACAGAAAGACATACATGGTATGCACTCATTGACAAGTGGCTATTAGCCCAAATGCCTGAATTACCCTAGATGCCTAGAACAAATGAAACTCAAGACGGATGATCAAAATGTGAATGCTTCACTCCTTCTTTAAAAGGGGAACAAGAATACCCTTGGCAGGGAAGAGAGAGGCAAAGATTAAAACAGAGACTGAAGGAACATCCATTCACAGCCTGCCCCACATGTGGCCCATATATATACAGCCACCCAATTAGACAAGATGGATGAAGCAAAGAAGTGCAGAAGTGTAGATCGCTACTGAGAGACACAGCCAGAATACAGCAAATACAGAGGCGAATGTCAGCAGCAAACCTCTGAACTGAGAATAGGACCCCCGTTGAAGGAATCAGAGAAAGAACTGGAAGAGCTTGAAGGGGCTCGAGACCCTATATGTACAACAATGCCAAGCCACCAGAGCTTCCAGGGACTAAGCCACTACCTAAAGACTATACATGGACTGACCCTGGACTCTGACCTGATAGGTAGCAATGAATATCCTAGTAAGAGCACCAGTGGAAGGGGAAGCCCTGGGTCCTGCTAAGAATGAACCCCAGTGAACTAGACTGTTGGGGAGGGCAGCAATGGGGGGGGAGGGTGGGGGGAACACCCCATAAGGAAGGGGAGGGAAGGGATGTTTGCCGGAACCAGGGAAAGGGAATAACACTTTCGAAATGTATATATAAGAAATATTCAAGTTAATAAAAAAAAAAAAAAAAAAAAAAAAAAAAAAAAAAAAAAAAAAGGAAGGCAAAAAAAAAAAAAAAAAAAAAAAAAAAATAAAAAAAAAAAAAAAAAAAAAAACCCAGGTAACATACAAAGGCAGATCTATTAGGATTACATCCAACTTCTCACTAGATACTCTAAAATCCAGTAGGGACTGGAAAGATATCCTGCAACTTCTAAAACACTAGATGCTAATCTACAATAGTATACACAATGAACTTCACAATTCTCATAAATGGGGAAAATAGAAATTCGAGACAAATCCAAGTTCAAACAATATCTATCCTCAAATCCTGCTCTACAGAAAATATTAGACAGAAAACTCCAACCCAGTTAGGACAACTATATCCAAGAAAATACAGGAAATAAGAGATTCCTTAGCACCAAAAAATGGAAATCACAGACAAACACTTACACACACACACACACACACACACACACACACACACACACAAGTTCACAAATACTAACACACCAACATCAAAATAACAGGAAATAACAGTCATTGGTCATTAATGTTTCTTAACATCAATGGACTCAAATAGCACATAAAAAAATACAAGCTAATAGATTGGATACAGAAACTGGATTCATTATTGTGCTGCATAAAAGACACACAACTAGATAAAAATAGACATTACCTGAAAGTAAAAAATTTCCTAAGCAAGACATAAAAATTTTCAAGCAAACAGACCCAAAAAGCTAGCTGGGTAGCCATTCTAATATTGGTGTTATGTTCAGGAAATTTTCTGTTGTGCTCAAGGCTCTTTCTCAATTTCTCTTCTGTTAGATTCAGTGTATCTGGCTTTATGTAGAGGTCCATTGGGCTTGAGCTTTGAATATGGAGATTAAAATGGATCAATTTGCATTTTTCTACGTGCAGATCACCAGTTAACCAGCTTCCTTTATTGAAAATGCTGTCTTTTGAACACTGTATGTTTTGGCTCTTTTGTCAAACATCAATTGACAATAAGTGTATGGGTTACTTTCTGAGACTTCACTTGTCTTCCACTGGTCTATCTGTCTGTTTCTGTACCAATACCATATCATTTTTATGACTATGGCTCTATAATACAACTTGAAGTCAGGGATGGTGATTAACCCAAAAATTCTTTTGTTTTCTTTTAACTATCCTGGGTTTTACAAATAAAGTTGAGAATTGCTCTTTCAATATCTCTGAAGAATTGATTTGGAATTTTGATGAGGATTGCATTGAATGTCTATATTACATTTGGTAATTGGCCATTTTTTTTTTAATTGGATGATGTTTATTTACCGTTGAGTGTACTGATAATACATCTCATCTTCTAAAGTTGTAGATATTACATATATATATATATACATATATACATATATATGCATTTATAATAATATTTTAATCCGTGCCTTTATTCTCATATTATACCAAGCACAATAAAGATTTTTTTCTTTTATTATATATTTTCTTTATTTATACTTCAATAAATACTTCCTGGTTTCTCCTCTGGCAACCAACCCCCTATCACGTACCCTCCCAGTCCCCTCCCCCTGCTTCTATGAGGGTGCTCCCACACACAAACTCTCTCCTTCCTTCCTGCTCTGGCAATCCCCTACACTGGGGCATCCAGCCTTCACAGGACCAAGGGCTACTCTTCCCATTGATTCTCGACAAGGCAATCCTTTGCTTCATATGCAGTTGGAGCCAGAGGTCACTCCAAGTGTACTCTTTTGTTGTTGGATATTTTTCCTGGGAGCTCTGGGGTGTCTGGTTAGTTGATATTATTGTTCTTCCTATAGGGTGGCAAACCCCTTCAGCTCCTTCAGTCCTTTCTCTAACTCCTCCATTATGTACCCTTTGCTCAGCCCAATGGTTGGCTCTAAGCATCCACTTCTCTATTTGTAAGGCTCTGGTAGATCCTCTCAGGTGACAAATATATCAGGCTCCTGTCAGTAAGTACTTCCTGGCATCCACAACAGTTTGGTGACTGGATATAGAAAGGATCCCCTAGTGGGGCAGTCTCTGGGCGGCCTTTCCTTCAGTCTATGCTCCACATTCGATCTCTGTGTTTCATCCTGTCAGTATTTTGACCCTCCCCCTCCTTCTAAGAAGGACTAAAACATTCACACTTTGGTCTTCCTTCTTCTTGAGCTTCACATTATCTATAAATTGATTTTGTTAATTTGCATACTGTCAATGTGCCCTTTGGTTAGTTTGACTAATGGTTTATCTCTCTTGTTGGTTTTCTCAAAGAACCAGCTCTTAATTTTGTTGATGCTTTGATAGTCCTTTTTGCTTCTACATTGGTTGATTTCAGCTCTGATTTGGATTATTTCCTGCCATTTACTCCTCTTGTATGTGTTTGCTTCTTTCTGTTCTACAGTTTTCAGATGGGCTGTTATGTTGCTTGTGTATAATTTCTCCAATTTCTTTTTGAAGGTACTCAGTGCTATAAAATTTCCTCTTAACATTGATTTTATTGTATACCATAAGTTTGTGCATGCTATGCCTTCATTTTCATTAAATTCTAGAAAGTTTTTAATTTCTTTATTTGTTCCCTGACCAAGTAATCACTGGCTAGAGAGTTATTCGGTTCCAAGTATATGAGGACTTTCTGTTCTTTTTGTTGTTTTTGAAGGCCAGCCTTAATCCTTGGTGATTTCATAGAATGGTGGGGTTATTTAATTTTTCCTGTATCTGTGGAAGATTATTTTATGTTTGATCATATGTTCAGTTTTGGAGAAGGTACCACAAGCTGCTGAAAAGATGTATATTCTCTAGTTTGGTGAAATGTTCTGTATTTAGGAAAATATTGATGCAAAACTCAATGTCCATGCTTTTAAATCCCAGAGCACATATTTATAACAATGTCAGGTATGCACTAACTTATCCAGCTTTATCCAAGTAGCAATAGCTATAACTATCATTTTATTATTAAGACCCAAGGAGCAGAGAGTTGGCTTATTAGGTAAAAATGTTTCCATAATAGGCAGACCTTATGCCCTGATCAAATATCTTGCTGCATTCCACAGGGGAAAGGAGAGCCAAATCATGAATGATATTTTCAATTTCCACACATAAACTACACACTAGTGTTCATGCGTGCACACACACACAGAGACACACACACACACACAAACACAAAGGAGTCCATTTGTGTTGCTATGCTGTTTGGACATTGCTATGTTGAGGGGTAAGGAGCTTTGAAAACAGAAACATTATATGATCATATTTCATTGGATACAAATATAAAATAAAAATAATTTTAATTAAATAGCAACCTAGTAAGTTTCTTAATAATCATAAACAACGATGATCAGCTAGATGTAATCTAAACTCTATTACACATATGTTGCTGTATACCATTTTATGTTTTTTGACAAAATACTTCATGGGTTCTGACAGTCAGGTATTTTCTGTTTCTGATTTAACATTATTAGTATTCTTATAGTTAGAACAAAATTTGCAATAAGAAAAATTCAGGGGGATTACCCTTTAATTTGCCTATTCCTGATTGTCCTGATTACAGTGTTGTTATACATGATCATTAGTGTGTACAAGCTTGAGAAAAGTAGTGATGACAGTGACAATACAAAGATCATATTTGTGAAGTCTGTCAAATAAAAGTTATCTTTGCATGCATCATATTTGATCTTCTTAAAAATTTCGAGTAATATAGAGTAAATCTTCATATATATTTTAAAGGACAAAATATAAATTTCAGAGAAGCTGGTTCAACAGGTACATATTAAAGAGTGAAAAATCTCAGTTTCCCTTGGTAGTAGAGTAATGCTCTGAACTCTGTAACTTGATGCCTCACTTGTATAAAAGATACTTCCAATTTAGATGACCTTCATAGGGAGATACCAGCAACAGAAGGGTCAAAGTTACTTCAACTAAAATACATAGCTCTCTGACTGAGCACTTACACTAGTTTTCCTTGAGTCTACTTAAAATCTTCAGGAAGTACAAAGAATAATGAGGAAAAGGAGCAGTTAGTAAAGCTGTTTAAATTTTAGACTTTTCTCAGAATGTGAGGCAATGCAACCAATTCCTATATTATTGAATAGGCATACCGACTTACTTTTTAAAAAATGCTTGCTTTATTCTGAGGTTTTATTGAACAAACTTATTTACTCTTACCAAGTAAAAGATAAGATGAAACAATGGGAAAAAATCTCTTTGTAAAATAATTTGTAGTGTAGGTTCTGATGAAAACAAAGGCCTGATCTCCCTATGTGAAGAAGGGCATTTGCATATATATATAGGATGGGTTCTGAGAGTGCTCCATTCAGAATTTTCCAACTTTAAGCTTTAACCTCAATAAATGTTGATGGTTCATTTTGTGAGGTGTTTAATTTTTCAATGTGCTATTTTTTATGAAATTTTACAATATTTTTGTGTCCCCTGGGTAGCATATATTTTTGATATGATCACTTTACTTTGACAGTTAGATTGATGAGTCAAACAGGATCTTTTGTTGAACTTTAGATTTTGTGTGTGTATGGCAGTAGGGAGAGCATTGCATAAGTTTTCAATTTACAGCAACAAGAATTAAAGGGAAAAATTAGGAAGAAGTTTACCAGAGTAAACAGTATCAGGGTAAGGACAAATAGAATTGCTTTATGGTACTTTTTCCATATATTTATTTCTAAGAATCAGCACTTACTTATGAACATTGACTGCTTTGAGAAGATAAACACTTCCCCATTAAAGTTATTTTTCTTTTTTTAATGAGTTATTTTATATGTGTACAGGCAATGTAACAAAATTATTTTTATATTGTTATAGCATTCCATCTCAGATATACTGTATTTATATTTTTATGTTTTTATACATTATTTTACATACAGTGTAATTCATATCTTATCATGAGACAATTTTCCCATCTTCTGCCTACCCTTCTGATACTTTGTTTCTTTTCTCTCACCTTTTCTAATTTTATTCAAAAGAAGTAAAAATATTTAAAATATTACATACAAGGTATCACCACATAGGTAAAACACAAATTCTGACTTTCCAATGTAATCAGCGTTTTGCTAATATCTTAAGAACATATGCTGCTATGAATCTAAGTTATTTTGGCAAAGCCTGGATTTTATTGTTTTATTACTTTCTTTGAGTAATGCCATGTGTTTAAAGATATATCATGACTATAATAATGTTGGTGAATTTACCTAGCAATGTAATAACTTGTAAACGTAACTGCAACAAGCAAGGACAACATTTAATGTATATCTCATATATCTATTTCTTCCAGCATTTGGGTAAAGATGACATAGCAATAACAATATTCAAGAAAGGTAAGCACACTAAACATTGCTGTACATCGATCCTTTGTCATAATTACAGGGAACTCAACAAGTTTTCTGATTTTATATTTAAGAATAGCTGGAGAATCATTGATCCCTCAAGCTAAGAAAGTATCTGATGACATGTCAATGATACACTCTTCTCATTACAGGATAGATCATCTGTTGTGGAGACATTCGAGTAGATTAAATAAGATTCATGTCCACTGAAATTTCTGCTGCTGTACCACATCCCAAGTTTATAGTTTATTCTATTTTTTAAAAAGTCATGTAAAATATAGTATTACTTAAAATATACTGAGAAATTAGGAGAAAATTTGATACCATACTTAAAATATACTGAGAAATTAGGAGAAAATTTGATACCATAATTGGGGTTAAGCCTTTTTATTTCCATTGACAGTAAGACAGAATACAACAAGGTCTACAATCATTGTACCTATATGTGTGTGTGTGATTAGATTGTATGTATGCTGATATATTGGTTAAGTTATAATACTATTATTACAAGGAAAATTTACATTATGAATCTTGATTGAGTTTATTTTTGTTTGGACTCATTAAAATGACACTTCTCAAAAACAACAGTGAACACAAAAATAAAATTATGCTGCCTACTTGACTGATATATGATAAGATGGCAAAGCAAACAGCAATGTTGGGCATTGATTCTAAGACATTTGCAGCATCTAATAGAAAGAATCAGCTAGATAATCAAGCATTATTTTAATCAGGCACGTAAGAACTTAATTTGTTGGGATTAATAAAATCTCTGGAAATACTGACATGCTGTTGGACTCAAATAGAGATTGTAAATTGCATGTTTTTATAATTCTTAGGAAACAAAACATAAAATCTACTTGCTTATTACTGTCTTACATAAGCCTTTTTCAAAGAACAGTTTACATACAAATTATAATATTATGCTAATACTTAACACATGCAATATTTCAGATATTATATAATATGTATACATTACCTATATAATTAACATACTGTCTATATTATTTGTATTGTGTGAATTATGGTATTCAATTCTCAAGTTATTTGGAGTTTTTTCCAAATAGTGTTTTCCCGTAAATGTTCCAGTCATGGGAGTTTCACTCCCCTTGTTTTATTTGATAATGTTCTATAACTTTCCATGAAAATACTAGAACTCCTGCAAGAATTATGATTATGCCATCTTGAAATTATCACTTTACATAGTTCCTCTCATACCCATTTGGTAGAGTGTACATGTTTTAAGTCTGGTGTCACTGGAAATGCCTTTAGACAGAATCAAATTTTCATGGTGAAAGTGTGTGGCAGAGGCTACACCTTTTGTTGAGGAGTAGCTTGAACAAAATGACGTTTTTTAAAGCAGAAGAGCCACATATTGTGAGAAAAACTATCATAGAACCAAGTTTTATAAGACCCAGCTTACAAAACTAGAAATTTCCATCACAAAAAAAAAAAATAGGTAAGAGATGAGTCTATCCAATCAGTTGGACCTTGGAATAATATGCAAGGTAAAGTGTGTGTGTGTGTGTGTGTGTGTGTGTGTGTGTGTGTGTGTGTGTGTTTTCATATGTGTGTGTTCCTAAAATCTATAACAAAGAGATTGCAAGGGGCCAGAGATTACACACTATCACATGGTCTTGAAAATGCTAGTTTTATATTTAACTTTTCCTTGAATTTTCACTGTTAAGATAGATAGATAGATAGATAGATAGATAGATAGATAGATAGATAGATAGATAGATAGATAGAGATAGATAGATAGATAGATAGATAGATAGATAGATAGATAGATGATAGATAGATAGATAGATAGAAAAATTGATAGATAAATGAGCAGGAGTGCGTAGAGCAATGGTTAAACGTCAACCTTGGGTGTCTTCCTTCAAGTCTGATCGACCTTATTTTCTGAGGGATTGTTTCACACTTATCTAGAGCTTATCAATCCTGTTAAACTGGATGTCCAGGATGCACTGAGAATTTGCCTATTTCTATCTCCCTAGCTTTGGGAATAAAATCATGCAATATTGTCTTCAGTTTTTTACAAACCTGGGAGTCAAACTCAGGTACTCACGCTTGAACAGCAAGCATTTCACAAGCAACTGTTCTGTCTCCCTGAAGCCTTATAACATGTTTTAATCTGGCAGCAAGCCATTTATGACTATTGATAGACACTTCTCATCTGCCTTTCAACCTGGAGAACAGAACTGTCATTCATAAACTAAATATCTTTTTAACCAGGAAAATTGCTTTCCTGACAGCCAGATGTTTAGAACAATTTGCAGACATCCTGAAAATATGTCAGCTACAAACCTGGACTACAGGAGTTTTAAAGATGTGACAAACCAGGGAAGAAAAACTGCGGGCTTTTGATGCGGGAAAGCCTGGGTACCAAATTTCCAAATCTTTGGACCTATAATACCACATGCAAAGGCCAAAGATCTACATACCAGAAAAGATGTATGATGGCTATTCCTGGTTGTCAACTTTTATTCCATCTGGAATGAACTACAATCCAGAAATGGATGGCTCACCTATGATCCAGATGTTCAGACTAG
The DNA here is from genome assembly GCF_011064425.1 of Rattus rattus. Taxonomy (NCBI): domain Eukaryota; kingdom Metazoa; phylum Chordata; class Mammalia; order Rodentia; family Muridae; genus Rattus; species Rattus rattus. The sequence goes on along the minus strand of NC_046163.1, from coordinate 88,888,769 downwards.
AAAACAGGTTTCAGACTTGGATCTTGACATGGAGATCTTGAGGCATAGTGGGCATGAAAATCTTAGGCCCAGGCAAAATATTATGCCTTTAATTTCAGGAGACTGAGACAAGCAGTTCTCTGAGGTTAAGGTCAGCCTGGAACAGAGCAAGAATTAAATCAAGGTGGTACACACCTTTAATCTGAGTGACACCTTTTGCTGGAGGCCTACTTAAGAAAGTTGAAAGAAGGAAGGTACACTCTTCTTAGGCTGCTTGAACTTACATGACAGAACATCTGTTGGAACCTACTTCTAAAAATGAACAGCTTAAGAAACAACTTAGTGAAACTGAGCAACTACAAGATTATTGGGCTTCCCATTCTCAGCTGCTTATTTTTGGGTTTGTTGGACTACAGACTGTAAGTCATTACAATAAATTCCCCTAATACATAGAGATATTACATAAGTTTTCTGCATCTAGAGAACCCTGACTATACAACCTGCTTCAGAGGGTCAACATTTCACCTGTATTGAAGTCACGGGCTACTGATCCTGTTGAGGCTTGGAGTAAATTGCCAGCGAGTCTGTCATCTCAACACTGAGACCATTCTCAATGAAGGAAATAGGAATGCCAAAACTGGAATAATTATTTCTCAGTTCCTTGTGATTTCTATGCTTGTAAAACACTCAACTCTGTGGTGATGAGAATTATTACTAGAATAGAACTGTACTGGGCATGAGCTATAAGTGGAACCAGTGGCAGAAATAAAACAACAACAAAAAACAAACAAACAAACAAAAAATGCACTGGTAGTTCTGATAAAACTCTTGGGGTATGAATGAGCTACTCAGGTTTTAATGGGTGACAGACTGACTACTACTGAGTATAAGTTATTACCAAATGTGGTGGAGGCAGATGGTAGTTGTTCTTAACACTTTTCAGTTTATTTGAAGTACTTTAATTAAAATTTGCTTCCACAGCTCACAAGGCTTTTGTTAAAATATCATTTGTGAGAAAAAATATCGAAAATAAGTTGTTGATATAATTTTAAAGGAAATCTATGTAATCAAGACCATTTCCATTTACTTCATTATCTACAATCCCCAGTCAAAAATAACCTAAGAATACCAATGTGACATTTTATCTACAAAAATCATGATGCACAAATATTCAGGAGTCTCTCCAAAAGCTGACAAGATCCCAACACCAGCTTTATAGTAAGCAAGCAGCACAATTAAGGAAGTGTCTTGAAGCTTACGTACGGTACAAATGCACAAGTCATAGTTTATGAAAACTTCTTGTATGGTTACTTAAGACGCTATCAGTTACCCTCCACTTGATAACCTGTCTTTCTACTGGAAGTGAGCTCTACAATTTTTCTCTCCCCACTATAGGGCATTTTATCTAAGGTTCCTCCTTCAGCACTTTTACTGCCTCAGGATTCAAATTTAAGTTTTCGTTCCATGTTTGTATAATTGTTATATAAGATGATAGATATTGATCTAGTAGTGTTTTCTTCATTTGTATTTTCCGTTCTCATAGCATCAGATTTTGAGGATAATATTACTTTTCTTTAAATTATGCTTTTTTTGTTTCTGTGTCAAATATTTATGAGTGATCATCTTTGGACCTTCTATTTTACTCCATTTTGCTATAAGTCTTTTTTGTGTGTGCAAATATCCCACTCCTTTTAATACAATTCAATAATATGTCAAGTCTTGAATAGCTATACTTACTTCTAGTATTCTTTTCGATCAAGATTGCTTTATCTATCCTTAGTCTCTATTGCTTCCATATATATTTCAGAATGTTTTTCTATTTCTGTAATTAATGTTTCTAGGTATTTCTATTGGCATTATATTAAATCCATAAATTTTTTTTTAGTTCGAGGCTTGTTAATTTTACTGATCTATGAACCCTGGGTGTCTGGTACATTTTTGATCTCTGAAAGGACTTAAAGATTTCATTGTAGAGCTATTTTACTTCTTTCATTTGGATTATTCAAAGATATTTTATTGCCTTTGATGATATTATAAATAAGAACTTGTTCATAGACTCTTTTTCGGTATGTTTGTTGTTGGAGCATAAAAAGATTGCTAATATTTTCCATTTAATTTTATACCCTGATACTTTTCTGGAATTGGAAATTACTTCTAGAAGTATTCGAGTAGAATTTTGAGAATTTCCTATGTATAATATAATATAAAAATAGAGGTAATTTGGCTTATTTTCCTATTTATATATCATATTTTTTTTCTTTTATTGCTGCACCTAGTGCTCTGGAAAAGGAATTGGTATAATGAGTAGCCCTTATTCTTTCCTGATGTTAATAAATTTACTTCAGTTACTGTCTAGTCTTACATTGAGGGAAATAGCTGAAACCCAGAGGACAAAAGGCAAATTTTTTCCTCTCGTCAAAGTTTTCAATTACAAATCCTCAAAAACATGTATAAAACATGGGGTAACCACAGAAACCAAGAAAGAATAAGGAGCAGAAGCAAGAAGGTGGGAGTCTGAGAGAGTAATAGAAGTTCTAGGGTGATATGAAATAGGAGACAGTAACAGAGCCAGAGCTTCAACTGGTGTAGAAGGAAGACAGCTAATTCAGAAATAGATAGAGGTACAAAAGTTTGATTGAAAGAGGTAAAGGGAGAGCTAGGGCTATCCCACAGCCCTCTAGACACAAAACCTGTCCAGAGAAAGTGGTCTCCCAGGAGTACTCTCACTCCAAAGCCAACAGGGGAGACCCAACTCTTGTTCCAAAACTGTCCAAAGAAGGACCAGCGAGGAGTACACAGGGCACAAGAACCATGGAGCTTCCTGGTACAGGATCATTCCTAGTTTAATCTGTGACCAGAACTAACACTGAAATAAAATTCTGCCTAGAGTGAGCTGGTCTGCCAGGACACTTTCACACCTAAGATCAAAGGCTCATAGGACCATAGGAAGGATAAACTGCAGTCAGAGACAGCAAGACAAACTAAAGATATAACCAAATGGGGAGAGGCAAGCACAAGAAACTAAGCAACAGACACCAAGACTACTTGACATGAAAAGAACTTAGTTCTCCTACCAGAGCAAGTTCTAGATACCCAAACACACCAAGAAAGGAGGACTTGGATTTAAAATCACATCTCATGATGTTGATAGAGGACTTTAGAAAGGGAATAAATAACTCCCTTAAATAAATACAGGAGAACAGAGGAAAATAGATAGAAGCCCTCAAAAGGAAAACATAAAAATCTCTTAAAGTATTCCAGGAAAACACAATCAAACGTGTGAAGGAATTGAACAAAATCATACAGGATCTAAAAATGTAAATAGAAACAATAAAGAAATCACAAAGAGATAAAACCCAAGAGATAGAAAACCAAGGAATGAAATCAGGATCATAGATTCAAGCATCACCAACAGATTACAAAAGATTGAGGAATCAATCTCAGGGACAGAAGATACCAAAGGAAACAATTACACAATAGTCAAAAAAACACAAAAGCAAAAAAGCTCCTAACCCAAAACATCTAGGACATCCAGGACACAATGAGAAGATCAAACATAAGGATAATAAGTACAAGGAAAAGCAAACATTCCCAACTTAAAGGACCAGTGACTATCTTCAATAAAATTATAGAAAAACCTTTCCTACCCTAAATAAAGAGATGCCTAAATAAAGAAGAGATTCTTCTGTGAACACACAAGAAGCTTATAGAACTCCAAATAGGTTAGACCAAAAAGGATACTTCTCCAATCACATAATAATCAAAACACCAAATGCACAAAACAAAAAATATTAAAAGCAGTAAGGGTAAAAAGTCTAATAACATATAAATACCAACTTATTAGAATTACACCAGACTTCTCAGCAAAGCCTATGAAAGATCGAAGATCCTGAGCCGAGATCATATAAACCCTAAGTGAACACAAATTCCAGCCCAAGCTACTATATCTAGCATAACTCTCAATCACCACAGATGGATAAACCAAGATATTCCATGACAAAACCAAATTTACACAATATCTTTCCACAAATCTAGCCCTACAAAGGATAATAAATGAAAAAGTTTTAATACAAGGAGGAAAACTACACTCTAGGAAAAGCAAGAAAGAATTTATTTTCAATTTACCAATAAAAAAACATAAACAAACAAACTGGATAAATAAATAGGACCCAGCATTTTGCTGCATACAGGAAATGTACCTCAGTGACAAAGATAAATGCTGTTTCCGAGTAAAAGGCTGGATATTTTTCCAAGAAACAAGATTGGGTAGCCATTCTAATATCAAATAAAATGAAATTTCAACCAAAGTTATCGAAAAATACAGTGAAGGACACGTTATACTCATCAAAAAAATTACCAAAATGATTACTGAATTCTGAATATCTGTCCTCCAAATGCAAGGGCACCCACATTCATAACTGAAAGTTTACTAAAGCGCATAACATATATTGCAGCACAAATTAATAGATGGAAACTTCAACACCCCATTTCTATTAATGAACATATGGAAACAGAAAGAAAACAGAAACATACTGAAACTAACAGAAGTTATAAACCACATGGACCTAACATATATCTATAGAGTATTTCATCCTAAATCAAAAGAATATACGTTCTTCTGAGCAACTCATGGTATTTTCTTCAAATTTTACCATGTAACAGGTCACAAAATATACCTCAACAGATATCAGAATATTGAAATAATTTCGTGCATCCTGTCAGATCACCATGGACTAATAGTGGTCTACAATAACAACAAAAACAACAGAAAGGCCACATACACATGGAAACTGAACAATGCTCTACTAAATGAAAACATTGTCAAGAAAGAAACAAAGAAAGAAATTAAAGACTTTTTAAAAATTTAATGAAAATGAAAACACAACATACCCAAACTTATGGTATACAATGAAAGCAGTACTAAGAGTAAAACTCATAGTGCTGAGAGCCTCCAAAAAGAAACTGGAGAGAGCATATATGAACAGCCTGACAGTACACTTGAAAGCACTAGAACAGAAAGAAGCAAATACACTCAAGAGAAGTAGATGGCAGAAATAATCAAACTCATGGATGAAATCAGCCAAGTAGAAACAAAAACAAGAATATAAAGCATCAACAAAACCAGGAGGTTGAATATAGAGAAAATCAACAGGATAGATAAACCCTTACCAGAATAATCACAGGGCACAGGGACAGTATCCAAATAAAATCAGAAATGGAAAGGGAGAGATAACAACAGAACCTGAGAAAGTAAAATACTTTCCTACTAAAAAAGACTATACTCTACAAAACTGGAAAAGCTGGAGGAAAGGAACAATTTTCTAGACAGCTACAAGGCACCAAACTTAAATCAAGATCAAATTAACCACCCAAATATCCCATAACTCCTATAAAATAGAATCAGTCATTAAAAGTCTCCCAACGAATAAAAGCTAAGAGCCAGATGTGTATAGTGTAGAATTCTATCAGACCTTTATAGAAGACCTCTTACCTATACTGTCCAAACTATTCCACAAAATAGAAACAAAAGGAGCACCACCAAATTCTGTCTATGAAGTTACAATTATGCTTAAACCTAAACCACACAAAGACCCAACAGAAAATGAGAATTTCAGGCCAATTTCCCTTATGAATATCAATGCAAAAATATTCAATAAAAGTCCCTCAAACCAAATGCAAGAAAACATCAAAACCATCATTGATCATTATCAAGTAGACTTCATCCTAGGGATACAGAAATGGTTAAATATGTGGAAATCTAAAACATCATCCACTAATTAAACAAACTCAAAGGGGAAAAAATGATCATCTCATTAGATGCTAAGAAAGCATTTGACAAAATTCAATACCCCTTAATGTTAAAAGTCTTGGAACGATCAGGAATTTAAGGTCCATACATAAACATTGTAAAAGCAATATACCACAAACCAGTAGCCAACATCAAACAAAATGGAGAGAAACTTGAAGCAATCCTACTAAAGTCAGGGACTAGACAAGGCTGTTCACTCTCTTCCCACTTATTCAATATTGTACTCAAAGTCCTAGGTAGAGGAATCAGACAGCAAAAGGAGGTCAAAGGGAAACAAATTGGAAAGAAAAAAGTCAAAATATCACTATTTGCAGATGATATGATAGTATACTTAAGTGGCCCAAAAAATTCCACCAGAGAATTCTTAAACCTGATAAACACCTTCAGCAAAGTGGTTGAATATAAAATCAACTCAAGCAAATCAGGAGTCTTCTTCTACTTAAAGGATAAACAGGCTGAGAAAGAAATTAGGGAAATGACACCCTTCACAATTGTCTCAAATACCATAAAATACCTCAGGGTCACTCTAACCAAGCATGTCAAATATCTGTATGACAAAAATTTCAAGTCTCTTAAGAAAGAAATTGAAGATCTCAGAAGATGGGAATACCTCCCATGCTCATGGATCGGCTGTATTAATATAGTAAATATGTACATTTTGTGAAAATAATCTACATATTCAATGCAATCGCCATCAAAATTCCAACTGAGTTCATCATAGAGTTAGAAAGAGCAATTTGCAAATTCATTTGGAATAATAAATAACCCAGGATAGCAAAAACTATACTCAACAATAGAAGAACTTCTGGGGGAATCACCATCCTGACCTCAAGCTGTATTACAGAGCAATCGTGATTATAAAACTGTACATGGTATTGGTACAGAGACAGGCACGTAGTTCAATGGAGTAGAATTGAAGACCCAAAAATAACCCCACACATCTATGGTCACTTGATCTTTGACAAACGAGTTGAAACCATACAGTGGAAAAAAATGACAGCATTTTCATCAAATGGTGCTGGTTCAACTGGGACAGATTGTCCTTGTACAAATATCAAGTTCAATTATATTAAAGACCTCCTCATAAGACAAGATACATTTAATCTAATAAAAGAGACAGTGGGGAAGAACCCTGAACATATAGGCACAGAGGAAATTTTCCCAAACAGAACTCCAATGGCTTATGCTCTAAGAACATTAATCAAGAAATGGGACCTGATAAAATTGTAAAGCTTCTGTAAGGCAAAAGGCACTGTCAATAGGACAAAATGGCAACCTACTGATTGGGAAAAATGTTTACCAATCCTACATCTGATAGAGGGCTAATATCTAATTTATATATAAAGAACTCAAAAAGTTAGACTTCAGAAAAACCAAATAATCTTATTAAAAATGGGGTACAAAGTTGAAAAAATATTCTCAACTGAGAAATACCAAATGTTCAAGAAGTACCTAAACAATTGTTGAACCTCCATAGTCATCAAGGAAATGCAAATCAGAACAACCCTGAGATTCTGCCTCTCACCAGTCAGAATGGCTAAAAAATGCAGGTGTCTTAATTAGGGTTTTATTGCTGTGAATAGACACAGTGATCAATGCACATTTTATAAAGGACAACATTTAATTGCGGCTAGCTTACAGGTTCAGAAGTTCAGTCCATTTTCATCAAGGTGGGAGCATGGCAACATCCAGGCAGGCATGGTCCAGGAGGAGCTGAGTTCTACATCTTCACATGAAGGAAGCCAGGAACAGACTGAGCATCCTCAGGCTGCTAGGAGGAGAGTATCCAAGTCCACAGCCACTGTGACACACTTCCTCCAAAGCCACACCTTCTAATAGTGTCACTCCTTGGGCCAAGCATATATGAAACATCACAGCAGGTGACAGAACATGCTGACAAAGATGTAGGGAAAGAGCAACACTCCTTCATTGCTTCTGGGATTGCAAACTGGTACAACCATTTGGAAATCAGTCTGGAGTTTCCTCAGAAAATTGGACATAATACTACCCGGGGACCCAGCTATACCACTCCTGGGCATATATCCCAAAATATTCCAACATATAACAAGGACACATGGTCCACTGTGTTTATAGCAGCTTTCTTCATAATAACCTGAAACTGGAAACAGTCCCAATATCACTAAACAAAAGAATGAGTACAGAAAATATGATGATACATTGACACTCAGTAAAAATGATGACTTCATGAAATTTTAAGAAAAATAGAGCTGGAAAATAGTATCCAAAGTCAGGTAATGAGACACAAAAGAACACACTGGTATATACTCACTGATAAATGCATGTTCTTGAAAAAGATCACCATTCTTTGATACAGCCCCCAGAAAAGCTGGAATGTAAGAGGAAGGAATACCTGGGTGTGGATCTTTAGTTCTATAGTGAGAAGAGAACTAGATGATCATAGGAAGTGTGTGTGTGTGTGTGTGTCTGGGGGAGATACCTGAGAGGAAAAGAGGAGGGGGAGAAAAGAAGGGGTAGCAGTGTAGTAGTGCTGTAAATGTATCTGTGGGTGTGAGAACATCCCTGGAGCCACAACTGAAAAAAAAAATTGATTCTCCATTTCCCAGGAGCATTCAGTGATAATAAGCTCCTCACATAGGAGTGACTCTTTAACCAATTTCTGGTTTTCAAGATGGAATCTTCTCTGGCTTGAGATTCTATGGGTCTTGTGTATACTGTCCTAATTTCTGATTATTCAAATATGAAATTTCACTATTTTGTCTAGAAAGTTATTGTCTTAAGGTTTTGCTACTGTGAACAGACACCATGACCAAGAACACTTTATAAGGACAACATTTAATTGAGGCTGGCTTACAGGATTAGAGGTTCAGATCATTCTCATCAAAGAAGGAGATGGCAGCATCCAGACAGGCATGATGCAAGAGGATCTTGCGAGTTCTCCATCTTCATCCGAAGGCTGCTAGCAGAATACTGATTTCTAGTTGGCTAGAATTAAAGATTTTAAGCCCACATCCACAGTGACATACCTCTTCAATCAGGGCCATGCCTCCCTATAGTGCCACTCCCAGGGCCAATCACATAGAAACGATCACATTATACTCTTTGAACCCCGTAGCGTTGTCCAAACATATGAGTCTTTTGGGGACAAACCTAAACACAGCATAATGAAAAAGACATTCAGTACAACTTCATACATCCCCCATAGTCTGTAGCAGTTTCAACAATGTTAAAAGTACAAAGTCTCGTCTGACATTCCTCCAATCACTTAATTATAATTCGCAAAGCAAGACAGGAAACCAACTGGGCAAATTCCAAACTCTGCATCTCCCTGGCTGATGTCAAAGCAGTTTTCAGATCTCCAATTCCTTTTTCATCTCTGTTGATGTCAGGAAACGTTTTCTCCTGCTCTGGTTCCATTCTCTGTTAGCAGTTTTCCATTGTAGGTAGTCATGACTCTGGGATCTCAAACATCTTGTGGTCATCAAGGCATTTTCAGTGTTACAGCTTATAGTTTCAATGTCTGGGATCTACCCATGATCTTCTGGGCTCCTTCACAGGGCTGGCATCAATTTGTTAGATCTGCCCTCTGTAGCACTTCAAGCTCGGGTTGATCCCCTCCCATGCTTCTGCTGTTCTTGGTGATCATCCCATGGTACTGGCATCTCTAATATGCTGGGATCTTCTGCTATGAATAGACTTCACCAATAGCCTCTAATAGGTTCTCTTCATGGTGTCAAGCCTCAACTCTTTTGCATGACCCCTGCAGACTTGATTCATGAACTGCAACTGAGATTACACCTTCATCAATGGCCTCCCATGGCCTCTCACAGTGCCAACTCTCAGCAACTCTTCATGATCCCTTCATGCCTTCATGACAAGTACCACCTGGGTGACTCTTACATATTATAGCTGCAGCTCAAGCTACAATCTTGGCTATCTCTGGAACACAGCTTCTTTGTGCTCTCAGAAAACACTTCCCAAAAGATTGCACCTTAGTGGTGCTGGTCTCTTCTTAATCACTGCTAATTTCTTAGCTCCATCTAATCAGCATCAATTATCCCAGTAGTCCCTCTATTTTTCAATCTAAATCCAGAGCCACATGGCTAGAGCTGCTGACTTCTGCTGCTTGCTTTGAGTGGAACACCCTTACTCCCAGCTACCCACTCACCCACCCACCCACCTACCCTTATTCTATTACCAGCCTCCTATTTTCCAACTCCCATTCTGCCTGAACTTGGCTTTCTTGGAACTGGCTCTTCAGACTGAATTTGAGCTCCAAGATCTGGATGACTGTCTCCTAAATGCTGGGATTAAAGTGGGTCTGAAAATCTGAATTTAAGTTTTTCTTCACCTAGAACTTGTTCTGTTCTAGGCTGGCCATGAATTCAGAGATCTGCTTGTCTTTGCCTACTGGGATTAAATATTTGTACTACAATGCCTGGACCTAAATGTAGCTGGTGAGATCTTGGCCAAAGGTCACTAATCCCTTAATTAAATTTAATCTACTCATACACAGAATTCAGCTCCATTTCACTTGCTGGTGCCTCCTTTTCATACTAGAATCATATATTTTATAATCTCAGCTTTCTCCTTTACATTACAATTCTCTTCATAATAGAAAACTTTAGTAACCATACAGCAGAATTTACACTAGGTTGTTTTGAGACTTTCCTTTTTAACAGCAATTAATCTAAATCTCTCCACCTTAGACTCAGGCAGACTCTTCAGACAAGGTTAAAAAGCAGCCACATTCCTCCCCAAAATATCACAAAAGCAGTCTGTAGGCCACATACTAAAATTTGTTTCCACTGACATCTCTTGGGCCAGGTCATTCTTTAAGGGTATGAAGGCATTTTTTCCAGTGGAGCATCTTTCCAATAAGATCTTATAAATATTTTAAGCAAGAATTTTATATTGAACATTGCTTATCAATATAAAATAATGATTAAATAAACTGGATACATGAAATGAGCACTAAAATGTCAGTTGTTTATAATGATCAATCATATGCTGATTTAAAATTATACTTCTTTTCTACAAATATTAATTATTTGAATATTTCATATATTCAACTATTCTATATTCTTTAACTACAATATCCTCCCAATATATACACTCTCTTTTAATGTTAAGGGAAATTGAGTTAAATCACATACTCCTTCCTATTTTCTTTTCAGATCCTCTCAGATAGCATTCCAAGAAGCCTTGTCATGCCTCTCCGCTTCCACTCTGCAACTTTTATTATATTTTGATAATAACATATTTGTATTTTTATTTATACTAATAACTATCCATCTACACTTATACACATACATAAGTACATCCTGTTATGTCTGATTTGGTGATGTGTGTGTGTGTGTGGTGTGTGTATAATCTGTAAGTTGAGCATTCGGCCTTGAACAACCTATAAGGGCAGAAACTAATTCTTTTCTATGCAATTAATAGTTTCTGGATGTCTTTTATCTAGGGGTAGGAACCCACAATATTTTCTCCTTAGACATTAACATGCCATTGATACTGCTATTGTTCTGGTCAGGTTTATGTAACAATTTCTTGAATAGGCTAAGAGTTATTACTGGGAACTGATAGTCTGTTTAGATACTGGAGCTGTGATATAGATGCATGCATGTATGTATGCTCTGAGCTTACCATGATCTCTTAATCTCTGCATTATGTCCTGTTATATGCATGTTGTTGATGTTGTTGCTGTTGTTATTGTTGTTGTTGTTTTAAGTGGTTTTGTATGTTTGTTTTTGATAGTCTTTATTTGCTACATGGAGAAGTTTTATTGGTAAGGTGTGATAACTATACTTATCTGTACAAGAATAAAATTTATAGTGTTGTAAGAAACTATGCTGATTTAATGAAATAGAAGGAGTAGACCATTTTCTAAGGACCATATCCTCTGGAAATTGGCTATGTTTCAGAACGAGCCTTGATTTTCTTCATATTGCATGGACCTGAAGTCAAATTAGACAGATGCTCTTTGTCACCAACATGTGAATGCCAGTTTTTCCACCTTCATGCATGTCTTACCCTACTGATCATTGCTGTGGTTCAAAGGCATCACTGAAGAAGATTGATGCTTGGCAGCTTGCAGATTATTTTTCAGAACCTAGAAGCTAGAACACAAGAAAGAGGTTTTCGGGTCAGATATAGCTGCAGTCATCTTCTGTGTTATAATTTTAATGTGTTTTCAGCAAAAAATATCCCATCCTCAACCTCTGAGAGAAAAAGTGGTTAAAATGAGCTAGATTAATAATCTATATTGTTTTGAGAATCACTTGGAATACCATGGCCAGTCTAACAAAAAGAGGTTTTCTATGTTTGCTACTTGGTATGTAGTCTATGGTTCTTGCCAGATGCATTGTCACACAAAGTCCCCAAACATATATCTACACATGTATACATACATATGTACATAAAGCCAGATTTGCCTCCTATACCATCCCCATCCCCTTCTTCTATAAAGGTGTTCCCCTCCACATCCACCCCCCCTTCCCTCAAACCTGATATCACCTTACACTGAGGGTTCAATCTTGGCAAGACCAAGGGCTTTTCCTTCCATTGGTGCCCAAGAAGGCCATCCTTTGCTACATATGTATTTGGAGTCATGGGTCAGTCAATGTATAGCCTTTGGATAGTGGTTTAGTACCTGGGATCTCCGGTTGTTAGCATTGTTGTTCTTATAGGGTGGCAAGCACCTTCAGTCCTTTCAACCCTTTCTCTATTTCCTCCAAATGGAGTTCAGTTCTCAGTTTAGTAGTTTGCTGCTAGCATTCACCTCTGTATTTGATATGCACTGGCTGTGTCTCTCAGGAGACATCTAACACCAGTTCCTGTCAGAATGCACTTCTTAGTTTCATCAATCTTTTATAGTTTTGGTGGATACACACACACACACACACACACACACACACACACACACACACACACACACACACACAGGTGCTTTTCAGCCATTCAATATTCCTCACCTGAGAATTCTTTGTTTGTCTCTATACCTCATTTTTCATAAGCTTATTTGGCTTGCTGGAGTCTGACTTCTTAAGTTCTTTGTATATTTTGGATATTAGCTCTCTGTCAGTTGTAGGATTGGAAAAAATCTTTTCCCAATCTGTTGTTTTGTCCTAATGACAGTGTGCTTTGACTTACAGAAGCTTTGCAGTTTTATGAGGTCCCATTTTTCAATTCTTGATCTTAGAGCATAAGCCATTGGTGTTTTGCTCCAGAAATTTTACCGCATGCCCATGTGATTAAGATTCTTCCTGACCTTTTCTTCTAATAGTTTGAGTATATCTGGTTTGATATGGAGGTCCTTGAACCACTTAGACTTAAGCTGTGTCCAGGGCAAATAATAATGGATCAATTTGCATTCTTCTACATGCTGATCTCCAGTTGAACCAGCAACATTTGTTGAAAATGCTATCTCTTTTCCATTGGATGGTTTTAGCTCCTTTGTCAAAGTTCCAGTGACCATAGATGTGTGTGTTCATTTTTGACTCTTTAATTCTATTCCACTGATCCACCTGCCTGTCTCTGTACCAGTAACATACAGTTTCTATCACTATTGGTCAATCATATTGTTTGGGTTCAGGGATAGTGATTCCCCCTGAAGTCCTTTTATTGTGGAGTATTGTTTTTGCTATCCTGAGTTTTTTGTTATTCCAAATGAATTTTCAAATTTCTCTTTCTAACTCTGTGAAGAATGGAGTTGGAATTTTGATGGGGATAGCATTGAATCTATAGATTGAGTTGGCAAAATGACCATTTTTCCTATATTAATCCTCCTAATCCATGAGCATGGGAGATCTTTCCATCTGCTGAGATCTTCTAAAAATTCTGTCTTCAGAGACTTGGAGTTCTTGTCATACAGATCTTTCACTTGCTTTGTTACAGTCACACCAAGGTATTTTATATTATTTGGTACTAATGTGAAGGGTGTCATTTCCCTAATTTCTTTCTTAGCCTGTGAGTCATTTGAGTAGGGGAAGGCTATAGATTTGTTTGAGTTGTTTTATATCCAACCATTTTGCTGAAGTCATTTATCAGAATTAGTAGTTCTTTGGTGGAACGTTTGGGGTCATGTAAGTATACTATCATATCATCTGAAAATAGTGATACTTTGACTTCTTCCTTTACAATTTGCATCACTTTGACTTCCTTTAATTGTCTGATTGCTCTGATAAGGACTTCAAGTACTATATTGAGCAAGTAGGGAGAGCATGGGCAGCCTTGTCTAGTCCCTGATTTTAGTGGGATTCCTTCAAGTTTCTCTGAATTTTGTTTAATGTTAATCACTGGTATGCTGTATATTGCTTTTAGAATGTAAAGGTAAGGGCCTTGAAATCATGATCTTTCCAGGACTTTTATCATGAAGCATGTTGAATTTTGGCAAATGCTTTCTCAGCATCCAATGAAATAATCAAGTATGGTTTTTTTCCTTCGAATTTGTTTATATAGTGGATTACATTGATGGATTTCTGTATAATGAACAATCCCTGCATCCCTGGGATGAAGTGTACTTTATCATGATGGATGATCATGTTGATGTGTTCTTGGATTCAGTTAGAGAGAATTTTATTGAGTATTTCTGTGTTGATATTTGTAAGGGAAATTGGTCTTAAGTTCTCTTTTATTGTTGGGTCTTTCTGTGGTTTAGCTATAAGCATAATTGTGGCTTCATAGAAGGAATAGGGTACTCCTCTGCTTGTTTCTATTTTGTGGAATAATTTGGACAGTATTGGTACAAGGTCTTCTATGAAGGTCTGCTAGAATTCTGCACTAAACACATCTGGTCCTGGGCCCTTTTTGGTTGGAAGACTTTTAATAAATGTTTCTATTTCTTTAGGAGTTATGGGTTTGTTTAGATGGTTTATTTGTTCCTGTTTTAACTTTGGTACCTGGTATCTGTCTAGAAAATTGTCCATTTCCTCCAGATTTTCCAGTTTTGTTGAATATAGGTTTTTGTAGTAGGATCTGATTAATTTTTGAATTTCCACAGTTTCTATTGTTATGTCTCACCTTTTATTTCTGATTTTGTTAATTTAGATACACTCTCTGTGTCCACTGCTTAATCTGGCTAAGGGTTTATCTATGTTGTTGATTTTTTTCAAAGAACCAGCTGCTGGTTTTCTTGATTCTTTTTATAGAGCCTTTTGTTTCTTCTTGGTTGATTTAAGCCCTGAGTTTGATTATTTCCTGCCTTCTACACCTCTTGGTGTATTTGTTTCTTTTTGTTCTAGAACTCTTAGGTATGCTCTCAAGCTGTTGATGTATGCTCTCTCCTGTTTCTCTTTGGAGGCACTTAGAGCTACGAGTTTTCCTCTTACTGTACTGTAATAGGAATTTGATGAATTAGAAGTTTCAAACATATTTTTTTGTGAATGTGCAGAAATTCCAGTTAGTGGACATAATAACTAAAAAATCATAAACGGGAATTCTTATGATTCCATTGCAATACATCAATAATTATATTAGATGGGACATAGAAACAAGAGTGTGCAGGTCGTCAAGAGAAGAAATAGTAAGGGAAATGGATGGAGGGGTGAAAAAATGAGAGTGGAAAAAGAGGAAGCGAAAGGTAGAGAGGAAC
Source organism: Rattus rattus (assembly GCF_011064425.1). Classification (NCBI taxonomy): domain Eukaryota; kingdom Metazoa; phylum Chordata; class Mammalia; order Rodentia; family Muridae; genus Rattus; species Rattus rattus. The sequence goes on along the minus strand of NC_046163.1, from coordinate 88,873,407 downwards.
TTTGGAATTCCAGTTAAATCATTCACAGGATAGATACCCTGACAGCTAAATAAAGAAGAATGAACTATATATTTACTTATTATTTATTGATATTTATATGTGTATGTAAATCTATGTAAGTGTCTACACATGTCAGGGGACACAAGTAGTGAGTGGTGTACTAAAACAGTATCAATGCATCCCTTGGAATTAGAAATACATGGTATATGTAGAGTGTCCAGTTTTCTTATGGGAACTGAGATATAAAATCTGATCCTCATTACTGTATTGGTTCTCAAAGTCATCCCTTAAGTCCCCAGAAACTCTTTAAATTCGGAACTATTTGATTATTATCATTTTAATTATTGGAATGTGGTTAATATGCAGAAGAAGTTGTTGACCAGAAGCAGGATATTGAAATACACAGTGGAGTTTTTAAGCCATAAATACTTTGAAAGTGTAACACAGAGGATACCAGACACAGAAGGAGAACAGGAAAGTTTACAACTGCAGAATCTACATTTTTCTTATTCTGGCAACTTTCCCTGCTTGAACATTTTTAACAAATCAAGTAAATTGCTGGACACCAAGAATGCACTAGCTATTTTCCAAAATCATAGTTTGTATATCAATTGGGAAATGTATAAATTATTTTAGGCTATTTTGGCACCAAAGAAGATAGGTATATCCTAGAGTAATATACTATTGCAAGATATAGTACTCCCCTGTGACATTCTTCTGCAAACCAGAGCATTTCATCTGTAATGCGCAGCCATTAAGCCCAAGGCAGTTTAGATCTATTGCCAGAAACCTCAGTGATAAGACTACGTGTAAATAGGTTTGTTGCTTCATGTTCAGATTACTCAGCTATGTATAGACCTTACACCCCAAAGCCTAAAGAAATTAAGCATGCATCATGCATTGCCAACTGTATATCAAAATTTTTGTTGCATCAAAGTTCTATATATTGAAAAGTAAAATTTTAATTTCTCTGAGGAACAGCAGTGGATGTAGAAGTAGAATTACTGCTCCAGACAACAGGTCACAGCTTTACTATGCTAAATTTCATATAATTATTTATTTTGAAATCATTAGGAAGGCAATGCAATGTTCAGTATTATTGCCATGGCAGAACTAATGGATTTTAACTGAGGAAAATTATAAAATGCCTTTACTCTTTTTGATTTGATTCTTATCCTTGCATAATTTGCTTGAAATCAATAAATAATATAGTAATAATTTGCTGTAAATAAATTCAGGACCTATTGTCATTGCAAGATTTGTCACCACCCTATTTCCCCTTGCAATATAAGATCTTCTCCTAACTCACATAGGACTCTTAGGAAGATTTTTGATTCATTTAAATGTTCAGATAGAAAGGGAAAATATTAATAGAAATTAAAATAGGGCTATTTTATAGTAAATGTACGGTAGTTTCATCAGTCACAGCTAAAAATTCCAACCCTCAGAAATGGAAATATCAGTTTTACTTGTAAAAGTTAAAGTAATTTTATCTCAGTTGTTTTTCTGGAACAAAGTGGAATAATAGAAAATATAAGCTAAATAAAACAGAGGTATAAATCTTTATATAACCAATCCCCGAATTTGAAATACAAAATCACATTTGTAGAGAACTTGGAGAAAATGGTACTAAAGTTCATTCATTGTATGATGATCCCTTGAGATTTCCAGACATTCAATGAATTTTGTTTCTAAATGTGGATGCCATAGTTCTGAAAGGGGCATCAAGACATATTAAGGTTACTTACAGTGATACATTCAGTATCCTACTCACAAGAACATGGTACCGAAGACAGAAAAATTATTGGGCAATGAATATTAATCAAATGTTTGAAACATATCATAATAAAATCCATTGCATTGTATGCTAAATTTAAATGGTTATATTAATGATAATATAATTATGCTTATGATGATGATTTAGTTCTTCAGATTGTGAAAGAATATAGTGAAGGTTAACTGTTGATCACAAAGGAGGTACAGGTAAAAATGGGATGCTATTGTCTGTTTTTCTTGACTCTGTACTAAATCTCAAAAACACAGTTCATATAGATGAACTGTGAGACAAAACATTTGGGAAGTTTCCATTTCCAGGACATGATATTGGGTGATGGAGACACTGCTCTGAACCACAATGACATTCTAAACTTCAGATTCAGAGAAGAGCTCATAGGGAATAAGTTTATACTCACTAAATCTTGAATGTCCATAAATATGAGCCTAAATTGTTCATGATTAGGATTCTAATTCTGTTATAATTCGTGACACAGGATAGCTAAATTCAGAGATGAAAGAGAGCCAGGGACATGGGAAAAAATGGGAGAAATAAACAAACAAATAGAGTAAAGGGAGTAGAAAAAAAATCATAAAACAACAGTCCCACGAATGATACTAGAGTAAGCATAAATTGACAGATAATGGGTACACAAGAGCTTAATTATGGAAGAGGAATTAAAATAACCTTTTTATTATACACACTTAGTATTTAGTAAGGTCAAAGTGAATACTCAAGAGAGATTAGATCAATCAGCTTGTATGCAAGGCCTGAGGAAAATTGACAGAGGATGAAAATCAGACATGGCTTACTATTCAAAAATTCCAATATAAAATTGTAGAATTTCACAAACATTGTTATGAAAATCAAGGTTATTATAATATATGCTACACTAAATTCAAAACCAATGTTAAAATAAGATGAGCCTTATCTGTGTAAAAGTTCTTGAACACATAAGATGGAAAGGGAAGAGAGAGATGTCTCAGATGGTGAATTCTTCTGGATAAAAAACATGATCTGAGTTAATAATTTAGAACTCATATAATATAAATAGAAACTAGCTCTTGCAAAGTTTCTTTATACACACATATGCATGCACGCACACATACACACACAGAGAAAATGAAGTATAATAAAAATTTAAATCTGAGATCATGTATGACAGCCCATGAAAAATATGCAAAATTCGTGGTTTCCCATATTTTTCTTCAATCTCATCATTGAAGAAAACAAATGAATGAACATTATTTACAAACCATGCCTTATGATTTTATTTTTTATTTTCAACTACTTCACATATATCGTTTATGTTTTTCTTTCCCTTATTTTCTCATAGATCCTCCACATCTCCTTCCACATCCTACTTTATACTTTCTTTCTTTGTATTAAACAAAACAAAATAAAATTAATACCACATAATTTAATGTCACAAAAAGTAATAATATGAAACAAAAGTCTGCAAAAATAGTTTTCAGTTTTTTTGTTTATTTTTTATATTCACAAAATACCCAGGTGCATGTTGCAAAGAGACACTCATTCCAGGAAAAAAAAAATGGGATAGGGGCTTATTATGAGAAACTGGGAAAGGAGATAACATTTGAAATGTAAGTTTAAAAGATCCAATAAAAAAAGAGGTAAGAACACAAAATTGATTTTCCAATTTCAAATGGACAGTCCTGAAGACAAATATGCAATTAACATTATACTATTACTCTTAACGATTTTTTGAATTTACCTTTATTTTTTAATTAGATACTTTATTTATTAACATTTCAATTGATATCCCCTTTCATAGGACTTCTATTCTTATAAGCCCTTGTGGCATCCTCTTCTCTCCCACTGCTACCTCCTACCACATGTTTATAAGAGGATGCTCCCCCACACACACACCCTGTCACTCCTCCCCATCCTAACATTCCCATACATTGGAACATTGAAACTTGTCAGGACCAATGACTTCTCCTCCCATGGATGTCCAACAAAGCCATCCTCTGCTACCTATGCAGCTGGAGGCATGGGTCTGTCCATGTGTACTCTCTGAATGGTGGTTTGGTCCCTGGGAGCTATGGTTGGTTGATATTGTTGTACTTAGAGGGTTGCAAACTCTCTCTGCTCCTTCAATCCTTTCTCTAATTCCTCCATTGGGAAGAGCATTCTCAACTCAATGTTTGCATGCCAGCATCCGCTCTGTATTTGTCATGCTCGGGAGACATGCCTTTCATGAGGCAGCTATATCGGGCTCCTGTCAGCATGCACTTCTTGGCATCAGCAATATTGTCTGGGTTTGGTGGCGATATTTGTATGGGCTGGATGCCCAGGTTGGGCAGTTGTTGGATGGCCTTTCGTTCAGTCTCTGCTCCAAACTTTATCTCCATATTTCCTCCTATAAATATTATTGTTCCCCTTCTAAGAAGGACTGAAACATCCACACTTTGGTCATCCTTCTTCATATGGTCTGTGAATTGTATCTTGGTGTTCTGAGCTTTTGGGTTAATATCCACTTATCAGTGAATGCATACCGTGTGTGTGTGGTTTTGTTGTTGTTGTTGTTTGTTGTTGTTGTTGTTGGGGTTTTGTTTTGTTTTGTTTGGGTTATCTCACTCGGAATGATATTTTGTAGTTCCATCCACTTGCCTTTGAATTTCATAAAGTGATTTTTTTAATAGCCGAGTAGTACTCCATTGTGCAAATATACCCCATTTTTTTTATCCATTCCTCTGTTGAAGGACATATGGATTATTTCCAGCTTCTGGCTATTATAAAGAAGGCTGCTATGACCATAGTGGAGCATGTGTTCTTATATGTTGGAGCATCTTTAGGGTATATACCTAAGAGTGGTATAGCTGGGTCCTTAGGTAATACTATGTCCAACTTTCTGAGGAACCTCCAGACTGATTTCCAGATATTTGTACCAGTTTGCAATCCAACCAACAATGAAGGAGTAATTTTTTTTGCTCAACAACCTGACCAGAATTGGCTGTCACCTGAGTTTTTTTGTTTGTTTGTTTGTTTGATTGTTTGTTTTTTGTTTGTTTCTTTTTTTTTTTAATCTTAGCCATTCTGACTGGTTTGAGGTGGAATCTATGTTATTTTGATTAGCATTTCCCTGATGACTAAGGTTAATGAACATTTCCTTAGGAGCTTATCAGACATTCCATATTCCACAGTTGATAATTCTTTGTTCAGCTGTTTACTCCATGTTTTAATAGGGTTATTGGACTTTCTGGAGTCTAACTTCTTGAGTTCTTTGTATATATTGAATATTACACCTCTATCAAATGTAGGATAGTGAAGTATATTGCTTTTTGTTTTTTTCAAATTTATTGGTTGCCATTCTGTTCTAATGACAGTGCCCTTTGCCTTACAGAAGATTTGCAATAATATGAGGTCTCATTTGTTGGTTCTTGATCTTAGAGCATAAGCCATTGGTGTTCTGCTCAGGAAATTTTCCCCAATGCCCATGTGATCAAGACTCTTCCCCACTTTTTCTACTATTAGTTTGAGTATATCTGGTTTAATGTAGAGGATCATGATCCTCTTGGAATTCAGTTTTGTCTATAAAAATGTATTGATTTACATTCTTCTACATGGTCACCTATAATTGAACCAGCATCATTTGTTGAAAATGCTATAATTTTCACTAGATAGTTTTAGCTTTTTTATCAAATATCAGGTGACTACAGGTGTGTGTGTTCATTTCTGAGTCTTTAATTCTATTTCATTGATCTACCTCCCTGTCTGTACCAATAACCAGACAGGCTTTATCATGATTGATCTGTATCACAACTTGAGGTCAGGGATGGTATTTCCCCTAGAAGTTCATTTGTTGATGAGGATAGTTTTTCACTACCTGAGGTTATTTTTATTTCAAATGTATTTGAAAATTGCTCAATCTAATTCTATCAAGAATTGAGTTGGAATTTTGATAGGGATTGCATTGACTCTGTAAATTGGTTTTGCTAAGATGGCCATCTTTACAATATTAATCCTGCCAATCCATGAGGACAGGAGATCTTTCCATCCTGTGAGATCTTCTTAAAATTTTGTCTTCAGAGACTTAATGTTCTTGCTATTCAGATCTTTCACTTGCTTGGTCAGAGTCACACAGTGGTATTTTATATTATTTGGGACTACTGTGAAGGGTGTCATTTCCTTAATTTATTTCTCAGCCTATTTATCTTTTGAGTAAAGAAAGACTACTGATTTGTTTGAGTTAATTTTATACCCAGACACATTGCTGAATTTAATTATCAGGCTTAGTAGTTCTATGGTGAAATGTTTGGGGTCAATGAAGTATACTATCACATCATGTACAAATACTCATATTTTGACTTTTTCCTTTCCAGATTGTATCCTTTTACCTCCTTTTGTTCTCTGATTGCTGTGGCTAGGATATCAAGTACTATGTTGAATAAGTATGGAGAGAATAGTCAGCCTTATATAGTCCCTGATTTTAGTAGCATTGCTTCAATGTTTTTTTCGATTTGTTTAATGTTAGCTACTGGTGTGCTGTATATTGCTTTTAATAGTTTTAGGTATGGGCCTTGAATTCCTGATCTTTCCAGGACTTTTATCATGAAGGGTTTTTGAATTGTGTCAAATGCTTTCTCGGTATCTAATGAAATGATCACTTTTTTTTTTCTTTGTGTTTGCTTACATAGTGGATTATGTTGATGGATTTCCATATATTGAATCATCCATGCATCCCTGGGATGAAGCCTACTTGATCATGATAGATGATCATTTTGATGTGTTCTTGGATTCAGTTTGTGAGAATTTCATTGAATATTTTTGTGTCAATATTCCTAAGGGAAATTGGTCTTAAGATCTCTTTGTTGTGTCTTTGTGTGGTTTAGATATAAGCATAATTGTGGCTTCATAGAAGGAATTAGGTAGTGCTTTGTCTGTTTCTATTTTGTGTAATAATTAGGACAGTTTTGCTATGAGGTCTTCTATGAAGGTCTGATAGAATTCTGCACTAAACACATCTGGTTCTGGGCTTTTTTTTGGTTGGAAGACTTTTAATAACTGCTTTTATTTCTTTAGGAGTTATGGGGTTGTTTAGATAGTTAATCTGTGCCTGATTTAACTTTGGTACCTGGTATTTGTCTAGAATATTGTCCATTTCATCCAGATTTTCCAATTTCATTGAATATAGCCTTTTGTAGTAGGATCTGATAATTTTTGAATTTCCTCAACTTCTGTTGTTTTGTCTTCTGTTTCATTTTTGAATTTTTTGATTTGGATTCTGTCTCTCTGCCCTTTTGTTATCCTGTTGATTTTCTCTACCCTGTTGATTTTTTCAAAGAACAAGTTTCTGATTTAGCTGAATCTTTGTATAATTCTTTTTGTTTCTACTTGGTTAACTTCAACTCTGAGTTTATTTCATGTCATCTACTCCATTTGGCTGAATTTGCTTCTTTTTGATCTAGACCTTTCAGGTGTACTGTCAAGATCTTAGTGTATGTTCTCTCCAATTACTTTTTTGAAGCACTCAGAGCTATCAGTTTTACCTCTTTTTTTTTTAAATTTCCATGGTTGTATTCATAAATAGAATGCATAAAACATAACAGTGTTACATAACTTTAATATACAACAGTATCAAGTGTCAAACAAAATAGGCTTGTGAATGAATTTCAACAATGCCACTAATCTCTAGAGTTTTACTCTTATCTCTGTTTTCATTGTATCCCATAAATTCAGGTATTTTATGCCTTAATTTATAGTGAATTATAACAGTATTTAATTTCTTTTCATATTTCTTCCTTGACCAAGTTGTCATTGACTATAGCATTATGTAGCCTCTATACATATGTGAGCTTTCGGATGTTTTTTTTTTGTTTGTTTTGTTTTTTGTTGTTGTTGTTTTGTTTTGTTTTTATATTGAAACCCAGTCTTAGTCCATGTTGATCTTATAGAATGCATAGGATTATTTCAAGCACATTGTATCTATTGAGGTCTGTTTTATGACCAATGACATGGTCATTTTTTGAGAAAGTACCATGAGGTGCTGAGAAGGTATATCCAAATATATATATTTGGATGAAATGTTTTATACATATCTGTTAAATCCACTTGATTCATAACTTCTGCTAGTTTCACTGTGTCTCCATTTAGTTTCTGTGCCCATGATTTGTCCATTGTTTAAATTGTGTGTTGAAGTCTCCTATTATTATTGTGTGTGATACAATGTATGCTTTCAGCTTTACTAAAGTTTCTTTCATGAATGTAGATGCCCTTGTATTGTGGATGTGGGAACCAAGCACACAAAAGTATCTCAGAAAACATCAGGTGACTAGGACTTTCTGGTAAAGTTGAGGCCGGGGTATTTCACAAGAATTTTCTGAGTAAACACTCTATTCAAGAAGTGTCCCAACCAGAGTAAGGTCAGGACCTTCCACCCAACCTTCTGCATACTAGAGATGTTTCCCCACCAAGAGCTTCCAATGAATTCAAAGGACAATATTTGGCCACCAATGAATTCAAAAGGTAAAAAGCCCCAGCAATAAGAAATAATCAACTCATCCTGTAACCTAAAGCCTATACCCTGAAAAAGTAAAACGAGTGCCTTTGTTCTTTGGGGTGGCCTCTGCCTTGATTGTAGAAGGACACCAGTGCACTGAATCAATTAATCTCTTACTCATTGCATCGGTCTCTGTGTCTCTGTGAGTGGGACATCCTAAATGTAGGGCTGGGGGACTTTTCCAGTCTTACAACACTTGGAGCGTAGATACTCAGCATTGGGAGTTTGTCTTTGTAGATTTTTACTTTGATGAGTATAAAGTATCCTTCTGACAGTGCCCACATTGTCACAGTACCAAAAACTGGGCATAGGCCTGAGAGGTTTAAGAGAAAACACATACTCAGGTAATTCATATTATGAGAAGACCAAAACTTTACTGAGTTTCATATATACCCCAAATTCACCAGGTGGAATATTCCTGGAAGCATAGTGTAACAACAGGTTTAGTCCCTCAGTAACAAAACAAAAGAAAACAAAAAATAAATAAAACAACAACAACTAAAAAACAAAAACAAAAACAAAAAAACAAGAACTGACCTGATAATGTTACCACTGGGTTGTTAGGTCTCAGACAAAACAGAAAGACAGAAAGATCAGGATATTTTTTGTTAGGAACAAAACACTTCCTCATGCATCAGGAAGGCTCAGCAGGGGGCAAACACTGACAGGGCCCAGGAGGGTCCGACATCCTTCCTTATTTTTTTGATAATTCTTAGTTGAAAGCTGATTTTATTTGATATTAGAATAGCTACTCTAGTCTTATTTCTTGGGGCCAATTTTCTTAGAAAAAAAAATCCCCAGTATTATATCTTAGGTACGATATATTGTTTTCACTGATGTGTGTTTCTTATATGTAGTGAAAGGCTGGGTCCTCTTTGTGTATGCAGTCTGTTGGTCTATATCCTTTTATTGGGGAATTGACCTCATTGATGCTAAGAGATATTAAGGAATAGCGACTGCTTCCTGTTATTTTTGTTGTTAGACGTGGATTTATATTTGTGTGGCTATCTTCTTTTGGGTTTCTTGCAAAAAAATTACTTTCTTGCTTTTTCTAGGGTGTAATTTCTCTTCTTCTGTTCCAATTTTCCATCTGCTGGATTTGTTGAAAGATATTGTGTAAATTTAGTTTTGTCCTGGAATATTTTTGTTTCTCCATCTATGGTAATTTGTGGGGAGCGGGTGTGTCGGCAGTCCCACGATGGTGCCCGGGACTGCAGCTAAGTCTCATGACTAGCATCTGACTTCCTCACACACCTGAAACTAGCCACGTCCATTGTGAGAGCTGCGCAGGTGCACCTTGACACAAGATCAGGCCATGTGACATGGACCTATGAACTGAGATTACGAAGTCTGGATTGAGGAGGCAGAGTTGAGGGAAAATATAAGGGAGTGTGCTTCGGGGCTGGGAGGGGGGAGAGAAAAAAGGAAAAGAGAGATTGCTGCTTGCATGCAGAAAGAAAGGTTCCTGAATAAACTGCTTTGAGAAGAACACTGTGTCATTGCTCTTTTCTGCGGGTCAGAGACAGAAGCGATAGTAATTGAAATTTTGCTGGATATGGTAATCTTGGCTGCCATTTTTGTTCTCTTAGAGTCTGTAAATGTCCAGGTTCTTCTGCCTTTTATAGCCCCTGGTTCTCAGAGTCTGGTGTAGTTCTTTAGGTCTGACTTTATTTGTTACTTGACCTTTTTCCCTTACTGCTTTTAATATTCTCTCTTTTTGTGTGTGCACTTAGTGTTCTGACTTTTGTATAACAGGAGGGATTTCTTTTCTGGTCTCTTTAAAGTTCTGTAGGCTTATATGTTCATGGGCATATCTTTCTTTAGGTTAGGTACGTGTTCTTCTATAATTCTGTTGAAGATATTTAGTGGCTCTTCAAATTGGGAAACTTTGTTTTCTTCTATACCTTAGGTTTGGTCTTCTGAATGTTTCTTTGATTTCCTAGATGCTTTGGGTTAGGAACTTTTAGCTTTCTGCAATTTCTTTTATGGTTGTGTCAATGTTTTCTGTAGAATCTTCTGTATGTGTGATGTTCTCTTTTATCCTAAAAGAATAAAAAATTCAGCTAAGAAGTCAGAAGTTTAAAAAAGCCCCAAATACCTCAAATTCGAGACCCTGCCCTCTACCTGTACTACCTGACCATAAAGTTAGATTAAAATCTTCGAGAATAATCTTGAGAAGCAGGAAGCTTCTTCCAGGAACTGATGGACCATAAAGTAAACAATCTTGAGAAACAGGAAGCTCCCCCTTGTGATTTTTCACTGGTATTCTCGACATTTTCCAATGATGCCCTCCCTACCTGCTGGGGTTGAGGTTTCTTCCTTTAAATTCCCCATGTCTTAGTTACTGGGGGTCGAACTCCACTGCCCCTGCGTGGGATACGAGTCTCGACCCCAGTGCACTGGTTCCTATCAATAAACCTCATGTTTATTACAGCAAGGACAGACTCACGTGAGTTCTTGGGGGGGTCGCATCATCCCAAGACTAGAGTGAGGTCTCCCTGCTCCAGGGGTCTTTCATTTGGGGGCTCATCAAGGATCAACGACCACCCTTGTCTCCGACGACCCACTTGGAGGTGAGATAGCATCTGTGTCTTTGTCTGTGTCCTTATGTTTTGTGCCGGCTAAACTCTGGGTCTTTATTTGCTACTCTGGGTCTTTATTTGCTACTCTGGGTCTGTATTTGCTCGAGAGTTCTGGAGTTCTGGTTTTGCATTCGCTCCCATCTCGGGCTGAGAAGGGAGGCTCCTGTCTCAGGAGAGGCGCGAGTGTGAGCAGTAGACATGCCAGGGGCTCACCGATTGTGCTGCCTTGGGAGACATCCCAGGAGGTCTGGGAGAACCCCAGGGATGCCTGGTAGATTCCCGTCTGGGTGCCAGTGAGGATTCGGTGATTCTCCTGGATTGGAGAAGAGACCCGTCCTCCCAGCTGTCTGTATTTCTAGAGTGGTCTTTGTCTGTGTGTTTTAGGTCTTTGTTTTGTGTTACTTGTGACTTTGACGATGGGACTCATGAGTTTGACTTTAGACCACTGGACTGCTAGAGCACACAATTTGTACCGCGGCAGACTTTTTGCTCCTTGGAGTGGCCAGCGTTTGCTATTGGCTGGCCTCTAGAAGGCACCTTTGACTTAACCATTATTTTTGATCTGCTGTCATTCATCTGTCTGTGGTTGAGAAGGAAGAGTGATGTGGAATCCGCTCTGCTTCATCCATCGTTGTAAGCTCCCTTCTAAATTAGTTCAGTTTTGTGGTGATCACGCGGCGGCCTCTTGTTGTTTGTTTTTCTGCGCACTTCTATTTTTTGTCTGTTAATCATTTGATTGTCTTTCTGTGTGACTGAATGCTATTTGTCCTGTTCGGCGGACCTCTACTTTCTGGACTATTGTTTTCTCGCCATCCCACTTGAGATGCTTGTTAGTAGCTGTTACGGTAAATACAGAATCCTACTAGAGGCCAGAAAAAATGTTCCAGACACGAATGGAAGGCCCTCATTTCTGCCTGTTGACTTCAATATGCCTGAAGCTAGAGAGCGCCAGGTCTACCGTCAGAATGCAATGGTGGGTCTCTGAGGGGCTAAAAAAACGCCCCATCAATTTGGCTAAAGTAAGGAAAAGATATGAAGAAAAAGTTGCAGAAACTTGAAGGTTAAGCTAAGTCGCTAAGAGAGTTACCATAAGTTGCAGAGAAAATAAGGTTGATGTGTGGTTCAGGGTCTGTGCACAAAAGTGGACAGCACCTAATAGCTATAGAAGAAGATGCTGGCAGAGAGACTGAAAGAAAGAAAGACAGAAAGGAAGAGAGAAGAGAGAAAGAAAGAAAGAAAGAAAGAAAGAAAGAAAGAAAGAAAGAAAGAGGACAAAGGAGCAGAAAGTTAGGGAAGAAAAGAGACAAAAAGAAGAGGAAGCTAGAGAGCTAAAGAGAGATAAAAGACAAGAGAGGAATGTATACTGGCCACAGTAGTTAGGGAACCTAGGAAGACAGTACCTGGCAACAGAAGAGAATTCCTGGCTAAAGATCAGTGTGCCTAATGCAAAGAAAAAGGACACTGGGTCAGGGACTGCCCCAGAAAGAACAAGAGGGTCCACTGGAGAGCCTCTCAGTCCTAGAGTGCTGGCTATGCACAGAGATAGAAGGGAAGCCCACCCAGTTGTTTTTTGGATACAGGGACCCAATGCTCTGTGCTCCTATGCTCCAGTGGGCCAGTGTCCAAAGACCTTGGGTACAGGAGGCTACTGGCAACAAACAATACTTATGGACTACACGAAGAACAGTGGACCTCTGCGGGGGCTGGGTAACCCACTAGTTCATGGTCATCCCTGACTGCCCCTATCCCTTGCTCATGAGAAATTTGCTCTCCAAAATGGCTTGCGTGGGCTGAAATGGCTGGGTGAAGCAATGTGTATGCATATCTGCAGACTGTGTATGTGGAGCTTAAGACCTGTCTCAGTGCACCAGTACCTGATGCTGGGAGATGTGTGGCTTAGTGCTGTTGTGCCTGGAACACATCATTCCTGCCAGCTGGGCACTAACAATTACCACCCAATCCAGGACTTAAACTGTGATAGAGTGGCTGATGTTTTGCCTTTGAATAGAATCTCCCGAAAGATGGGACCACTGGTCAGATGACATGGACTAGATTCTCCACCGGATGGGGGCAATCTGGTCACCTTGCTGCCCAATCCTGACTTGGAGCCACCATAGCATGGGTGTCAAGTACTGGCAGAAGCCCACATGGGTGTAGGAAAGACCTCTGCGACTGGCTGATTGACCCCTGCTGAAAGCCAAGGCTACCTTGTCTACAGACAGGAACAGTTCTCTTCATGAAGGTCAGAGATAAGTGGGTGCTGCCATGGTGGAAAACACAATGTCATCTGGAATGGCTGAACCCCAACCCCCTAGCACCTCAGCGCCACAGAGGTCTTTCCCATCTCTTGGATGCCCTGATGAAGCCAGCAACTGAGAGTATTATTCATTGCCCAGGACATCAGGAAGGAAGAGATTCAGTGGCATGGGGCAGATAAAGTGGCTTTGGAAATGGCTCTGCAGGAGCCTATCCTGGTTACAGGCCTGCAAGAGACAGCCATTGGGAACTGGGATTTGACTAAGGGATGGCCTCACTTAGAATGTACAACAGAAGAAAAGGCCCAAATTGCTTAAACGAAAAAAAAGACAAGGAAACACTTCAGGGAAAAATATATTCCACAGAGAACAAACAAAAGACTCACTTTGCCAAATACAGAAATGGACTCACTTAGATAAGAAGCTTGTCCAAATAGTTAAGATGTATGTAATAGACTTTATGATTCTAGCCAGAGAGGCAGTAAAAATTATAAGGTATGTCAGTAAGTGAATGCTTAGCAAGCAAATAGGGCAAAAAGACGTAGAGAGTTTGGTGAAAAGTCGAAGTGAACTTCACTGAGATAAAACCAGGAAAATATGATCACAAGTATCTCCTAGTGCTTGTAGATACCTTTTCAGGAATAGATAGAAGCTTTCCTCACCAAGCAAGAGACAGCCTCTGTGGTCATCAAGAAGATACTGGAAGAAATCTTCCCCAGGTCTGGAGTGCCCAAGGTAATCTGGTCAGAAAATGGCCCTACTTTCGATGCCAAGGTAAGCCAGGGTGTGGCCAAGTATTTAGAAGTCTATTGGAAATTACGTTGTATTTACAGACCTCAAAGTTCAGGACAGGTAGAGTAAATAAATAAAACTATAAAAGAGACCCTGACCAATTTGACCATGGAGACTGGCGCAGACTGGGTGGCACTCCTTCCCTCTTGCTCTCTTCAGAGCAAGAAATATCCCTTCCAGATTCAGCTTTACCCCCTTGAGATCTTACATGGGGCCTCAGCTCCTCTGACTGTATTAGATGATGTTACTGAACCAACATGTCATAGTAATAATGATTTGTATGCCAGGCTAAAAGACCTACAGATGATACAGAAAGAAATCTGCTCACAGCTGACAGCAGCCTATGCCGCACGGACCTCCGAGACATCTCATTAGTTCCAGATCAGAGACTGCAGCTACATACAACGACATGGAGCCCATACACTCGAGCCTCGCTGGAAAGGACCATACCTGGTGCTGCTTACCACCCTGAGAGCCATCAAGTCTCAGCCCTCACCAGCCACGTACTAGCTGTTGGGGCTGAGAGCTGGAACCTAGAGGGACACTTCAAAAAGCTCCCTAGACCTGCACATCAGATAAGTGGATACATCAGAGACGTGACTGGGAGGTTGCTATAATGCTCACTTGAGGATTGTGCTTTAGAAACAAGAATTTCATGTTTGCCCTGGGTTCCATCAGGATAGGTGTGGGGATAGGCTTGATTTCTATTGCAAATGATGTAACATTTCATACATTAGTACTCCTATCACTTCTTGGGACTGTGCCTCAGGGATCACAATCTGTATAAGTTCAGAAGTTCTAAAAGACAGTCATGACCTTGGTGTATAGGTTCAGATAGGGTCCAGATTGGAATCCTGATGCTGAAGACTTAGTAAGACACACACACACACACACACACACACACACACACACACACACACACAAAAGGAGAAAGGGAGTTGAGAATTACTTAGGGCTATCTTAAGAGTTGAGAATTCTTAAGGCTATCTAGGTGCTGCAAGGGCAGCACAAGGACATCTGCTGTTTCCCTGCAATGCAAGGCTTATACAGAAGGCAGAACTGCCATTCTCTCAGATATAAAAAGAGTGAAGGTTTTAGCTGACCTCCAAGAATACCTAACCTCCCTCTCAGAGGTAGTCCTTCAGAATAGGAGAAGAGTAGACCTGATATTCCTTAAAGAAGGAGTCTGTGTGCTACACTGAAAGAAGAATGTTGCTTCTACGCAGACCATTCAGGAGTAATTAATGACTCCAGGAATAAACTTAGAGAAAGGTTAGACAAAAGACAGAGAGACAGAGAAGCGCATCAGGGATGGTTTGAGAGCTGGTTTAGTAGATCTCCTTGGATGACTACTCTGATATCTTAACTTATGAGACCCTTCTTAGTTTTGCTTCTGCTTCTGCTTATGATTATAGGTCCATGTGTGTTAAAGAAACTAGTTGCCTTCATTAGAGAAAGAGTGAGTACAGTTCAGATTTTGATGTTATGCCAACAGTATCATGCTTTAGGAGGACAAGAAAACCAATATTATAAAGATACTAAAATTTAGTTCTATGATTAGAACTAGCCACTAGAAGAAGTAGGGAATGAAAGAATAAAAAATACAGCTAAGAAGTCAGAAGTTTAAAAAAGCCCTAAATACCTCAAATTCCAGACACTGCCCTCTACCTGTACTAGCTGACCATAAAGTTAGATTAAAATCTTCGAGAATAATCTTGAGAAGCAGGAAGCTTCTTCCAGGAACTGATGGACCATAATGTAAACAATCTTGAGAAACAGGAAGCTCCTCCTTGTGATTTTTCACTGGTATTCTCGACATTTTCCAATGATGCCCTCCCTACCCGCTGGGGTTGAGGTTTCTTCCTTTAAATTCCCCTTGTCTTAGTTACTGGGGGTCGAACTCCACTGCCCCTGCGTGGGATACGAGTCTTGACCCCAGTGCACTGGTTCCTATTAATAAACCTCATGTTTATTACAGCAAGGACAGACTCACGTGAGTTCTTGGGGGGGTCGCATCATCCCGAGACTTGAGTGAAGGTCTCCCCGATCCGGGGCTCTTTCAGTTGGGTCCTACATTTCCACTCTCCAAGGCTTGTGTGTGTGTGTGTGTTTGTGTGTGTGTGTGTGTGTGTGTGTGTGTGTGTATTATTTGATACACTGTAAATAATGTACTGTCCCACTCGCGACTTTCCACCGGCAAGAAGCAAGCGAGACATAGAAATTCTTGCTATGAGTGATACTTTATTCCTATCTCATGGAGAAGCCCCGCGCACCGGCCAGGCGCGCCTATTTAACCCTCAGGCAGGCATCCACACCTGATTGGTTGCTTACTCATGACCTCATCAGGCACGCCCCGGAATGGGCAAAGACCTGGCAGGAAGGCACTCTTGCACATGCGCACAGTTAACTTCCTGAGAGGGGGGGGCCAGCTGGTGCGGCGAAGGCTGGCACCATCTTGACTGACTTGGCCTTCCACGTGGGGCGCAGTGGAAGCCAGCGCCATCTAGTGGTGGCGCATGTTATTGCGGCCCTCTACAATGTACATGTGCAAAAGCTGTTTTGTTGAACATTGTCTAAGAGAGTTGTTTCATTGCATGGCATCCTAAAGAGCTGTAACACTGAAGATTTGTAACACTGACATCATCAACCTTCAAAAAGATCTTCTCTCCCAGGCAAACTGCTGGATCAGGATGCTGGCTGACCCACTTGTTTCAGGCTTTGTTTCATTCATAAATATATAATTTATGATATATACTAATAAGACTCTCTGACATTGAAGGATTACTCTTTTTCCAGACTCTGTAAGGTGTTCTACTTTGCAATTATTCTGAGAGCTAAATGTCATCATTTTTAAGTTAGACAGCAAAAAATAAGAGGTAGAATAAAAGTTTCTTTGTACTTTGCCAGCTATAAATTTTCATTTAACTCAATAATTGAGTATTTCATTTGAAACTGTACATTGCTTGATTTTTAAGTTAGTACCACTGAAGAAAACAAATTTAACAAGTAGGGTCTATATGTTTATAAAGTAGGAAATAAATATTAGTCTACAATAAAAAATTATCATGAAACAATGTGTTTGAGCCACATAATTTATTCACTTTGTGGTTATTCCAAGGATGGCAGTTCTTCCAAATAACCCCAAAGTTAGGCTATGAGTACTGCGATCAGAAAAAAGGAGAGAAAAAGGAGGTAAAATAGGGTGCTGATAATGTTTGTATTTCTCAGTTACACCTTCTTTTTTTCCCCAAAAATATTTTTCCTAAATAAAAATGAAGATAGAAAGTCTCTCAGTCCCATGTCTTCACCATGTAAACAAAATGGTTTATTCTTTACTGTAAACTTGTTTTCTATATCCATAAAATCAAATATCAAAACACTATTTCATGGAAATATCCTGAACTCTGAGAACAAGTTGCTTATACTAATTTAAGTAAAATGCAAATTAGTTATTTGTCCAGAGTCATGTAAATACATTTAGTTTAAATAAAGTATATTCTTATTGATATAATTATGAATGTGCCAGGGCTAATTGTTACACAGTATGATCTAGTGATCATATTCTAAAGTAAAATTGGATCAGGTTAAATTCACTCCCAGGAGAATCCGGTGCCTTTAAATGTTTAGTAATGACCTTTACCTTTGTCATATTTTTTTTTCTTTCTAAGAGAAGAAAGGTTGTCACTAAAGATCACTTTGAAGTAGAAAACATCTTGAAGCAATGTTTTTGTCTTTGTCTTGCTGTCAGTTTGAAATCCCATTTGGAATATAGATCTCTAAAAAGAAAGCAGTTTGAGGGAGAGGGTTAGGAATGGAGGATGAATGATGCAAAAGGAGGAGGTTCTCACAAGTATGCCATTGTACTATCTGCTAGAAGAAGAAAAGAGAAACCTTGGAGATTCCATGGAACTCTGACTTTGAAAAATGAATAAAACATTGCCTTTGAATTCCCTTTGTGAACTACAACAAAGAGATAACAGTTTTCTCATAAAGAAAAGACTTAAATATTTGACAACTTCAGCAAAAATATCCAAGGAAACAGAATTTACCACAAATAATAAATAAAATTAAGAATAAAAACTGTAGGGTGTTTACCATGCATGCATAAAATTGGCTGCAATATTTCTTGCTGAAAAATGTGGTTTTTAAGTTAATGATTTTATAAAATTCTCTTAGGAGTTTCTGAAGTAACTTTATTCTATGCAAATAGAAAATGTATGCTTTGTTTAAAGGCTCAGTTTGATCATAGAAGATTTGTAAAATTAGCTAAGTAACCAAATAAATAAATAGGTTACAGGGCTATTTTTGGGCGAGAATTTAAAGCCATCTGCCACAGCTCCTTCTCATAACTCCAGGTCAAATTCATACATCAATGTATCAAATTCCAGGAAATCAAGAAAGAGAAGCTAAAGTATACCATATGAGTAAAATGATATTTTTTTTTTACATTCAGTTCTAGGCCAGCCATGCTAAATTTACATGAATCATTCAGATTATTAAATCCCCACCATGAAACTGCAAATCTAGTGTAGCTATTCTCTCCATAATTAAAATATTAAGAACCATAAAAGAAGAACAAGAGGTGATTAATTCAGAAAGGAACAAAAAGAAAGTTAAAGGTGAGTGACAGAAAGTAGGATGAAAGGAGGAAGAAGCAGAAAATTAGAAAGAAGAGAAAGAGTGAGAAGAAGAGGAGAAAGAGGAAGAGAAGATGAATGAAGAGAGGGGAAATACAATATGCTGGTGCAGCTAAAACCATGTGCTAATGTTAACTGTGAGACTTTTTATAAATAAAAATTTATTGGAACAGAAATTACTTTGAAACAATAGTATTATATTCACATGCTATCTGCCCTCCAGTAGAATTTAATTATTAAATCCCTAATTATTATTCAGAATGTAACTTGAAAAATTGCATTACACACAACATAATTCACATGAGACATTCAATGGCTTACCATTATTTATGCAAATATTTATCATTTTGGTACTTCTTTAAAAATTAATCATGGGTCAAAGACATGGTTCAGTGGGTAAATCACTTGCCTTGTAAACGTGGTTACCTGAGTTCCAATTTACAGGACCTCCATATAATGTGGAGTCAATGCATGCATTTGAATCCAAGGGTTTCAGTAGTCAAATAGGATGAGAAGAAAAAGAAAAACCATACTCACTGGCCAGCTAACTTAGGAAGGAGCACACAACAATGAGAAAATTTTGCGCAGACTCAGATGAATCAGAAAGTAAGACTGTCTTCTGAAGCTCACAGTAATCTTGAAAGAATAAAAAATGCAGCTAAGAAGTCAGAAGTTTATAAAAGCCCCAAATACCTCAAATTCCAGACCCTGCCCTCTACCTGTACTAGATGACCATAAAGTTAGATTACAATCTTAGAGAATAATCTTGAGAAACAGGAAGCTCCTCCCAGGAACTAGTGGACAATAAACTTTAACAATCTTGAGAAACAGGAAGCTCCTCCTTGTGATTTATCATTAGTATTCTCGACACTTTCCAATGATACCATCCCTGCCCCCTCGGGTTGTGGTTTCTCCCTTTAATAACCCTTTCTCCCAGCCTTTCGGGGTCGAACTCCACTGCCCCTGTGTGGGATATGAGTCTCGACCCCAGTGCACTGGTTCCTATCAATAAACCTCATGTTTATTACAGCAAGGACTGTCTCATGTGAGTTCTTGGGGGATCGCATCATCCCGAGACTTGATTGAGGGTCTCCCTGCTCCGGGGGTCTTTCAATCTAACACCTGTCATACACCCACATGCCTCACTCCTACACAAGACAGAGAAGAGTGAAAAGTCACACACTTTATACAACTTTATTAAATCACAAACACAAATATTGAGAACAAATAACTTGCACAGGGGTGCTACTTTAAATATTGCTAAATTAGTGTGTTGGGTGACTGAGCCAGCTCAGTCAGTCAACAGGTGCACCAGGGCAGGGGCGAGGATTTTAAAGCAAAAAGACAATTAGACAACACTGAACATGACTCCAGCCAGTTCTGAGACTGAAGCAGATGTTGTAGTTTCCAGTCTGCTTTTATATTACTTTAATTACACGAAGAATGATGAGATCATTTCTGAGTAAAGAACAAACAAGGTGATAAAATCCTGTAAACACCATTCTGGGGATTAGTGTGGATGACTAAGAAGAAAGGACTGACACACGTGCTTCCACTGAGCTTATACTGAGCTTTGCATTAACTCAAATGTAAATGTTCTTAATCAAGGTCCATTTCCTGAGCCCAAACCCAAAGCTACATTGCTGCCCTGGGCTTCTTTCTTTTGTCCCAATAAATAAGGTCAGATTCCTGCCAAGTGTCTAGAAGCTAAGCAAGTGGCACCAAAAAGCTCTCTACAGTTGGATTTAATAAATTAAATGATTGAACTCCTATACCATGCCTATTCCCACCAAAATATTATTTAAAAAGAGAAATAATGTTATAAATATTAAATTAGCTAAGAGATTAGACTAGCCAAATAACCTTTCTTTTCAGTTATTTATTACTTAAAAAATACTTCATTTTTATATGAATTTTCTCTTTATTTATTGATTTGACTCTATATTAATTTATTTCTTAAATAATATAATTACAATACTTTCACATTGCCTTTCCAACCTATATTCCTGTATACTGCTACTTTTAAAAAAAATCATGATTTTAACATGCATAAAAATAATAGATATGCTAAATGCCAACACTGGAGTCCTCAATCATACACAAAGAACTATAGACAGCAAAGGAATGCTGAAAGTGCATAAGAAAGTGTCTTCATCAGGAAAGAACACACCTTCTCGTCCCCATCTGTGCCCAGAGCTAGGAGAGTTCCAAACCTATAGGACACAAGTTCTGTATATAGAGAGCTTGTCTGCCAAAAGCACCCTCTATACTAAGCCCTCAGCCCACAGGTGAGACACCTGTATCTACCCATTGATTGTCCAAGGAAAGACCCACCAGAAATCCTCAGGGCTCAGTAGCCACAGGGCAACCTGGGACTGGGCCCTTCCAGTCTCCATCAGGAACTATTGGGAGTGACTCTTAAAACCCTCCATTATTGATGTTAATATTATGGTTAGAGTTAAGTATGACTGGGTTCATGGAAAATCCCCAGCCAGCTGCAGAAGACTAATACAAATCTGGTGGTCAGGATGAATAATGATATGATAAAGTTCTGACATTGCTGAGAAACACATCTGACATCAAGATGTCCAATGTGATGACCTATAATCTTTCTGAAAAAACCAACACCCTGTTGACATCAGCTGACCACACGAATACTGTGACTTTGGCCTGTGTAAATGTTTCCCACTTCCCCTCTCTCTCTGTTACCCCTGTTATGGTATAAATTCAGCCTTGGGAAAAAATAAAATTGCCGGCCCTGATCAAAATCAAAATTGTCTTGGCTTCATTCTTCACGTCTCTTGTCCCCCATTCTCTTCCAGGTACCCTCAGCACCCTCATTGACAAAAAACCAGAGCCAGGATGGTTCCACAGCCCTCAGTCACAAAACCTTCCTACAGAAAGCTGGTCTGCAAGGAGCCCTCTCACTCCTAAGCCCACAGAAGAGACAAGGTCCAGTCAGACACAGCAGAACGAACTAACATCAGAGATAACAAGATGACAAGAAGCAAGCACAGGAGCATAAGCAACAGAAACTAAGACTACTTGGCATCATCATGAAGGACCCCAGTTTTTACTGAAGCATAAGAGCTATTAGGAAACTCGGTCAGGAGAAAATAGATAGGTTATGAGGAACCTAAGGGCTTTTGTTAGCTTTACACCCGCTGTCTCAGGTCAAGATAAGGCCAAATTCCATTCTCCACCCACAGTTCTCAGGAGGAGCAGGCCATTCTTGAAACTCTGAAGACTATTGACAATAGTCACCTGACCCTCTGCTCCCAGATAGAGTTCTAATGCGTGCCATATGCTTGTTGCCCAACAGATTCAAGATCAATATGTTTAGCCAATAAGTTTAAACTGTAACCTTGCTGATGTAACCTGTACCCCTACAAAGTATAAAAACTGCTTTTTATAGACATTTGGGGTCACCTTCCAGTCACTCACCATAAGGGGATGATGAAAGGTGGACCCCGATGTCTGGAAAAGAAACCTCTTGCATTTGCATTGAACTCTGTTCTTGGGTCTCAGTTGGGGGTTCTCTCTGGTAGTTAAGACTCACTTTGAGCCTTACAATCTGAACCCAGTACTCCCACCACAACAAATACTGGATATCACAACACACTGGCAAAGCAAGATTTTGATTGAATATCACATCTCATGATGAAGATAGAGGACTTTAAGAAGGACATAAATAACACCCTTGAAAAATACAGGAGAACCCAGGGAAACAAGTAGAAGCCCTTAAAGAAAAAAATACAAAAATCCCATATAGAGTTACAGTAAAACACGACCAACAGATAACGGAAATGAACAAAAACATCCAGGACCTAAAGATGGAAATAGAATCAATAAAGAAAGCACAAAGCGATACAACCCTGGAGAAAGAAAATCTAGGAAAGAGGTCAGGAGACATAGATTCAAGCATCACCAAGAGAATACAAGGGATTGAAAGACCCCCGGAGTGTGGAGACCCTCACTCCAGTCTCGGGATGATGTGATCCCCCAAGAACTCACATGAGACAGTCCTTCCTGTAATAAACATGTTTATTGATAGGAACCAGGCCCTGGGGTCGAGACTCATACCCCACGCAGGGGCAGTGGAGTTCGACCCCGAAAGGCTAGGAGAAAGTGTATTTAAAGGGAGAAACCACAACCCGAGGGGATAGGGATGGTGTCATTGGAAAGTGTCGAGAATACGAATGATAAATCACAAGGAGGAGCTTCCTGTTTCTCAAGATTGTTAAAGTTTATTGTCCACTAGTTCCTGGGAGGAGCTTCCTGTTTCTCAAGATTATTCTCTAAGATTTTAATCTAACTTTATGGTCATCTAGTATAGGTAGAGGGCAGGGTCTGGAATTTGAGGTATTTGGGGCTTTTATAAACTTCTGACTTCTTAGCTGCATTTTTTATTCTTTCATTCCCTACTTCTTCTAGTGGCTAGTTCTAATCATAGAACTAAATTTTAGTATCTTTATAATATTGACATTTTTGTCCTCCTAAAGCATACTGTTGGCATAACATCCAAATCTGAACTGTACTCACTCATTCTCTAATGAAGGCAACTAGTTTCTTTAACACACATGGACCTATAATCAGAAGCAGAAGCAAAACTAAGAAGGGTCCCATAAGTTAAGATATCAGAGTAGTCATCCAAGGAGACCTACTAAACCAACACTCAAACCATCCCTGATGTGCTTCTCTGTCTCTCTGTCTTTTGTCTAACCTTTCTATAAGTTTATTCATGGAGTCTTTAATTACTCCTGAATGGTCTGCATAGAAGCAACATTCTTCTTTCAGTGTAGCACACAGACTCCTGCTTTAAGGAATAGCAGGTCTACTCTTCTCCTATTCTGAAGGATTACCTCTGAGAGGGAGGTTAGTTATTCTAGGAGGTCAGCTAAAAAGTCTGTTTCACTTTTTTTATATCTGAGTCAATGACAGTTCTGAATTCTGTATAAGCCTTGCATTGCAGGGAAATAGCAGATGTCCTTCTGCTGCCCTTGCAGCACCTAGATAGCCTTAAATAATTCTCAACTCTTATGATAGCCCTAAGTAATTCTCAACTCTCTTTTGTGTCTTACTAAGTCTTTAGCATCAGGATTCCAATCTGGACACTATCTGAACATATACACCAAGGTCATGACTGTCTTTTATAACTTCTAAATTTATACAGGTTGTGATCCCTGAGGAACAGTCCCAAGAAGTGTTAGGAGTACTAACATATGCAATGTTACATCATTTGCAATAGAAATCAAGCCTATCCCCACACCTATCCTGATGGAACCCAGGGCAAACATGAAATTCTTGTTTCTAAAGCACAATCCTCAAGTGAGAATTATAGCAACCTCCCAGTCACGTCTCTGATGTATCCACTATCTGATGTGCAAGTCTAGGGAGCTTTATGAAGATCTGAGTTTCCCTCTACGTCCCAGCTCTCAGCCCCAAGAGCAAGTACTCAGCTGTTGAGGACTTAGACTTGATGGCTCTCAGGGTGGTCAGCAGCACCAGGTATGGTCCTTTCCAGCGAGGCTCGAGTGTATGGGCTCCATGTCGTTGTATGTAGCTGCAGTCTCTGACCTGCAACTGATGAGATGTCTCAGAGGTCCCCGGGGCATAGGCTGCTGCCAGCTGTGAGCAGATTTCTTTCTGTATCACCTGTAGGTCTTTTAGCCTGGCATACAAATCATTATTACTATGACATGTTGGTTCAGTAACATCATCTAATACAGTCAGAGGAGCTGAGGCCCCATGTAAGATCTCAAGGGGGTAAAGCTGAATCTGGAAGGGATATTTCTTGCTCTGAAGAGAGCAAGAGGGAAGGAGTGCCACCCAGTCTGCGCCAGTCTCCATGGTCAATTTGGTCAGGGTCTCTTTTATAGTTTTATTTATTTACTCTACCTATCCTGAACTTTGAGGTCTGTAAATACAACGTAATTTCCAATAGACTTCTAAATACTTGGCCACACCCTGGCTTACCTTGGCATCGAACGTAGGGCCATTGTCTGACCAGATTACCTTGGGCACTCCAGACCTGGGGAAGATTTCTTCCAGTATCATCTTGATGACCACAGAGGCTGTCTCTTGCTTGGTGAGGAAAGCTTCTATCTATTCCTGAAAAGGTATCTACAAGCACTAGGAGATACTTGTGATCATATTTTCCTGGTTTTATCTCAGTGAAGTTCACTTCGACTTTTCACCAAACTCTCTACGTCTTTTTGCCCTATTTGCTTGCTAAGCATTCACTTACTGACATACCTTATAATTTTTACTGCCTCTCTGGCTAGAATCATAAAGTCTATTACATACATCTTAACTATTTGGACAAGCTTCTTATCTAAGTGAGTCCATTTCTGTATTTGGCAAAGTGAGTCTTTTGTTTGTTCTCTGTGGAATATATTTTTCCCTGAAGTGTTTCCTTGTCTTTTTTTTCGTTTAAGCAATTTGGGCCTTTTCTTCTGTTGTACATTCTAAGTGAGGCCATCCCTTAGTCAAATCCCAGTTCCCAATGGCTGTCTCTTGCAGGCCTGTAACCAGGATAGGCTCCTGCATAGCTATTTCATGAGCCACTTTATCTGCTTTGTTACTGCCGCATGCAACTGAATCTCTTCCTTCCTGATGTCCTGGGCAATGAATAATACTCTCAGTTGCTGGCTTCATCAGGGCATCCAAGAGATGGGAAAGACATCTGTGGCACTGATGTGCTGGGGGGTTGGGGTTCAACCATTCCAGATGACATTGTGTTTTCCACCATGGCAGCACCCACTTATCTCTGACCTTCATGAAGAGAACTGTTCACATCTGTAGACAAGGTAGCCTCGGCTTTCAGGGGTCAATCAGCCAATCGAAGAGGTCTTTCCTCCACCCATGGGCTTCTGCCAGTACTTGACACTCATGCTACGGTGGCTCCAAGTCAGGATTGGGCAGCAAGGTGAACAAATTGCCCCCATCTGGTGGAGAATCTAGTCCATGGCAGCTGACCAGTAGTCCCATTTTTTGGGGCGTTCTATTCAGAGGCAAAACATCAGATAGTCCTGGATTGGGTGATAATTGTTAGTGCCCGGCTGGCATGAGTGATGCGTTCCAGGCACAACAGCACTAAGCCACACATATCCCAGCATCAGGTACTGGTGCACTGAGACAGGTCTTAAGCTCCATATTCACAGTCTGCAGATATGCATACACATGGCCTCACCCAGCCATTTCAGCCCACGCAAGCCATTTTGGAGAGCAAATTTCTCATGAGCAAGGGATAGGGGCAGTCAGGGATGACCATGAACTAGTGGGTTACCCGGCCCACGCCAAAGTCCACTGTTCTTCGTGTAGTCCATAAGTATTGTTTGTTGCCAGTAGCCCCTTGTACCCAAGGTCTTTGGACACTGGCCCACTGGAGCATAGGAGCACAGAGCATTGGGTCCCTGTATCCACAATACAACTGGGTGGGCTTCCCTTCTATCTCTGTGCATAGCCAGCACTCTAGGACTGAGAGGCTCTCCAGTGGACCCTCTTGTTCTTTCTGGGGCAGTCCCTGACCCAGTTTCCTTTTTCTTTGCATTAGGCACACTGATCTTTAGCCAGGAATTCTCTTCTGTTGCCAGGTACTGTCTTCCTAAGTTCCCTAACTACTGTGGCCAGTATACGTTCCTCTCTTGTCTTTTATCTCTCTTTAGCTCTCTAGCTTCCTCTTCTTTTCGTCTCTTTTCTTCCCTAACTTTCAGTTCTTTTTGTCCTCTTTCTTTCTTTCTTTCTTTTTTCAGTCTCTCTATCTGCATCTTCTTCTACAGCTATTAGGTGCTGTCCACTTTTGTGCACAGACCCTGAACTACACATCAACCTTATTTTCACTGCAACTTAAGATAACTCTCTCAGTGACTTAGCTTAACCCTTCAAGTTTCTGCAACTTTTCCCTCATATCTTTTCCTTACTTTAGTCAAATTGGTGGGGCATTTTTTCAGTCCCTCAGAGACCCACCATTGGATCTGATGGTAGACCTGGCGCTCACTACCTTCAGGCCTATTGAAGTCAACAGGCAGAAGTGAGGGCCTTCTATTCGTGTCTGGAACATTTTTTTCTGTCCTCTAGTAGGATTCTGTATGTCCTGTAATAGCTACTAACAAGCATCTCAAGTGGAATGGTGAGAAAACAATAGTCCAGAAAATAGTGGTCCCCCGAACAGGACAAATAGCATTCAGTCCCACAGAAAGACAATCAGAAGATTAACAGACAAAAAATAGAAGTGCGCAGAAAAACAAACAACAAGCAGCTGCCGCGAGATCACCACAAAACTGAACAAATTTAGAAGGGAGTTTACAACGATGGATGAAGGAGAGTGGATTCCACATCACTCTTCCTTCTCAACCACAGACAGATGAATGACAGCAGATCAAAAATAATGGTTAAGTCAAAGGTGCCTTCTAGAGGCCAGCCAATAGCAAACGCTGGCTACTCCAAGGAGCAAAAAGTCTGCCACGGTACAAATTGTGTGCTCTAGCAGTCCAGTGGTCTAAAGTCAAACTCATGAATCCCATCGTCAAAGTCACAAGTAACACGAAACGAAGACCTAAAACACACAGACAAAGACCACTCTAGAAATACAGACAGCTGGGAGGACAGGTCTCTTCTCCAATCCAGGAGAATCACTGAATCCTCACCAGCACCCAGAAGGCTGGGAGGACGGGTCTCTTCTCCAGTCCAGGGGAATCACCGAATCCTCACTGGCACCCAGACGGGAATCTACCAGGCATCCCTGGGGTTCTCCCAGACCTCCTGGAATGTCTCCAACGGCAGCACAATTGGTGAGCCTCTGGCATGTCTACTGCTCACACTTGCGTCTCTCCTGAGACATGAGCCTCCCTTCTCAGCCTGAGACTGGAGCAACTGCAAAACCAGAACTCCAGAACTCTCGAGCAAATACAGACCCAGAGTAGCAAATACAGACCCAGACTTTAGCCGGCACAAAACACAAGGACACAGACAAAGACACAGATACTATCTCACCTCCAAGTGGGTCTTCGGAGATGAGGGTGGTCGCTGATCCCGGACAAGCCCCCAAATGAAATACCCCTGGAGCGGGGAGACCCTCACTCAAGTCTCAGGATGATGCGACCCCCCAAGAACTCACACGAGACCGTCCTTGCTGTAATAAATATGAGGTTTATTGATAGGAACCAGTGCACTGGGGTCGAGACTCATATCCCACTCGGGGCAGTGGAGTTCGACCCCGGAAGGCTGGAAGAAAGGGTATTTAAAGGGAGAAACCCAAACCAGATGGGGCAGGGATGGTGTCATTGGAAAGTGTCGAGAATACTAATGAAAAAATCACAAGGAGGAGCTTCCTGTTTCTCAAGATTGTTAAACTGTATGGTCCATCAGTCCTGGGAGGAGCTTCCTGTTTCTCAAGATTATTCTCTAAGATTTTAATCTAACTTTATGGTCATCTAGTACAGGTAGAGGGCAGGGTCTGGAATTTGAGGTATTTGGGGCTTTTTTAAACTTCTGACTTCTTAGCTGAATTTTTTTATTCTTTCACTATCAGCCCTACATCCAGGAGGTCTCACTCATGAAACCATAGAGATGGGGAGCAATGCAATCAAGCAAGAGATTTAAAGTCCCTTCCCTTTTCATAGTTAGCTCATTCACATGGATGGGGGACTGCTAAGTGTGGTTAGCTCCTTTCCAGGAACAGCGAGTTATCCTAAATTCTTTGGACAGTGTGTTAAAGTCTCAGTCACCTGGTGTTTCCCTAAGGTGGCCTTTGTCCTTAAGTTTGAATCTTATAGAAAGAGAATCTTCATAGAGTGAAATTTCACTGGATGAGGCATATGGTTCTGGGGCTACCTTATTTTCATGAAGAGGAATTCTAGGATGTTGAACCTGTAATTACTTATACCAAGGATTATGTGGCATTCTTTAGGTAGGAAATTAGATTTTGGGTCCCCATGATCAGGGATAGAGGAAGAAGCGCTGCTAAGAAAAGCTAGTCCTCCATTTTCTCCACAACTCTGGGAAACTGTCCAAATATGATAGATACAACCTTAGTAGTGAGGTTCAACTTCTCTACCTGTTTCTTTTTCTTTTTTTTAAAATTGAGATATGTCATCAATATTCCTCAGCCTCTATGTTGGGGACATTTTAGTACTGAACAACAGCAATCTGCTGTTTACGAATTGGGTGAGGTCACGTATAAACTTCAAAATGAAACAGCATAAAACAGAGATCTAAAGAATGTTGGGAGCCAGAAAGACAAGAGATCATTCAACCAACTTAATTGCTAAGTGATTTGGAATCTCAAGAGCAAGTGTGTACAGAGTTTTTGGGGGTATTAAAATTGATCTTAAACAACATTTGATATATTTACATAGACTTAATTTTTTTCTCAATATTATGTAAGTCTCCCATGTTTAGCAGTCATTAGGACTAGTGGTCTCCTGTTTTGGAGCATGGCTCCAGAAAGAGAGTTTATCTGACACTGGATGGACTCAAGGATGCCATCACTTGCTATGGCTTGACTCAGAAATCTCCAGTCAGTCATATAGTATGTCTGGACAAAAGCAGCTGGCATGACCCTAGCAGATCGAAGAAAAAAAGAAAATGGTGTGTCCAATTCCTGCCAGCAAAGAAACATCTCTTCTCTCTTTGTCTAGCCTGAAGCAACAGTGCTGCCTTCCTTTTTTTTTTTTTTTTTTTTTTGTGGTAGACAAACCTGTGGAAGAGTCACAACATGAATGAGGCAGAACCCTCACAGGGGATGTCTGCACAGGGGATTATTATGTTTTGTTTTAAACTAAAAGAACAAAGGGATAATGTTCATGTTAAGCCTGTAACAGTTTGATTGGCAGCACATCTGAGATCTGATGGTAAGGCCTAAGAAAAAGGCAATGAGATAACTGCTAGAGGACTCTTAGTTCTGATTTGGCATTCTTTATGTGGGAAGTTATCTGTATTTCAGTAAGAAAAGCAGAGGGAAGGGCTAACAATCATTTATCTCTCTCATCTGTTTAAGATAGCTGAGAAAGGAAAGACCAAGTTAATTATGTATTTGAAATAAGCAGTAATTTCTTATCTTTGAAACATAAACTGGTTTAAGTAATAGTTTTATTTTTATTAATTGAAGATTCAAAATTAGTTTTTGATGTAGTAAATTTGACCTTTATGGGGTGGATCCTAAATGATTCTCTGGAGCATAAATGAATTTTTAAAGGCAATAGGCACATTATATTTATGTCAAATTAGAGGCCTGAAAAATAATCATGGGCTAAAAACATGAACATTCTCCTAGTTATCTTAGTTATTAGAAAAAAAAATTTAAAGAAAATTCAGATAAAGAAGCTTGGGAATTCTAGATTTGGGCAGGCTGAATCATCTGAAACTATGACATCTCAAACTGTAGAAGTGAAACTGTAAGACTCAGGAAAAGCCCTCTGAGTCCTGCATTTGGAATTTCCCACTCATAGAGAAACAGAGACAGAGATCAAGGTAATAAACAAGAGGTTTACTCATCCAGTGCACTCAGGTCATTCTGCAATCGGGGCAGAGGCGACCCCCAGGAACACACACTTTTTATACCTTTCAGTAGTACAAATTACATCAGCAAAGTTACAGTTTAAACTTATTGGGTAGTTTTTCCTCTCTACAGGTCTTCAGCTGTTCCTGTGGACCTGTGTCTTGAGTTCACCAGGCAGGTCACTTGCAGCAGAAAAGTTGGTCTTACCTGTGGTCCCGAGGCTCAAGTTCGCTCGCAGGGTGCTGCCCATGGGCTCTCCGCAGTGGCAGCAACCAGGAAGATCTGCGCCTCCCTTTCCAGGAGCCTCTGTGCACCAGGGTTCCAGATGGAGTTTGGTGTTTTCCTCTGGAATCAGTAATGTGTGCAGAGTGCAGTCTCTTCTGGTTTCGCAGGCGTGTCTGCCTCTCTGAAGGGTTAGCTCTCCCTCCCACGGGATTTGGGTGCAGAGAACTGTTTATCCGGTCTGTTTCCTTCAGGTTCCGGCGGTGTCTCAGGCAGGGGTCCTGCCGCTCCTGGGCCCTCTCCCACGGGAACCCAGAGGCCTTATACAGTTTCCTCTTGGGCCAGGGATGTGGGCAGGGGTGGGCAGTGTTGGTGGTCTCTTCTGCTCTGCAACCTCAGGAGTGCCCACCTGACCAGGCGGTGAGGTCTCTCTCCCACGGGGTCTGGGAGCAGAGAGCTGCTGCAGGCCGGGATCCGCGGGTGTGGGACTCCCGGTAAACCGAGAAAGAAATTAGGGAAACGACACCCTTCATAATAGACCCAATTAATATAAAGTACCTCTGAGTGACTATAACCAAGCAAGTAAAACATCTGCACAATAAGAACTTCAAGCCTCTGAAGAAAGATATTGAAGAAGACCTCAGAAGATGGAAAGATCTCCCATGCTCATGGATTGGCAGGATTAATATAGTAAAAATAGCCATTTTACCAAAAGCGATCTACAGATTCAATGCAATCCACATCAAAATACCTATCCAATTCTTCAAAGAGTTAGACAGAACAATTTACAAATTCATCTGGAATAACAAAAACCGGTATAGCTAAAACTATCCTCAACAATAAAAGGACTTCAGGGGAATCACTATCCCTGAACTCAAGCAGTATTACAGAGCAATAGTGATAAAACTGCATGGTATTGGTACAGAGACAGACAGATAGACCAATGGAACAGAATTGAAGACCCAGAAATGAACCCACACACCTATGGTCACTTGATTTTGACAAAGGAGCCAAATCCATCCAATGGAAAAAGATAGCATTTTCAGCAAATGGTGCTGGTTCAACTGGAGGTCAACATGTAGAAGAATGCAGATCGATCCATGCTTATCACCCTGTACAAAGCTTAAGTCCAAGTGGATCAAGGACCTCCACATCAAACCAGACACACTCAAACTAATAGAAGAAAAACTAGAGAAGCATCTGGAACACATGGGCACTGGAAAAAATTTCCTGAACAAAACAACAATGGCTTATGTTCTAAGATCAAGAATCAACAAATGGGATCTCCTAAAACTACAAAGCTTCTGTAAGGCAAAGGACACTGTGGTTAGGACAAAACGGCAACCAACAGATTGGGAAAAGATCTTTACCAATCCTACAACAGATAGAGGCCTTATATCCAAAATATACGAAGAACTCAAAAGTTAGACCAAGAGGGAGACAAATAACCCTATTAAAAAATGGGGTTCAGAGCTAAACAAAGAATTCACAGCTGAGGAATGCCGAATGGTTGAGAAACACCTAAAGAAATGTTCAACATCTTTAGTCATCAGGGAAATGCAAATCAAAACAACCCTGAGATTTCACCTCACAACAGTGAGAATGGCTAAGATCAAAAACTCAGGTGACAGCAAATGCTGGCGAGGATGCGGAGAAAGAGGAACACTCCTCCACTGTTGGTGGGGTTGCAGACTGGTACAACCATTCTGGAAATCAGTCTGGAGGTTCCTCAGAAAATTGGACATTGAACTGCCTGAGGATCCAGCTATACCTCTCTTGGGCATATACCCAAAAGATGCCCCAACATATAAAAAAGACACGTGCTCCACTCTGTTCATCGCAGCCTTATTTATAACAGCCAGAAGCTGGAAAGAACCCAGATGCCCTTCAACAGAGGAATGGATACAGAAAATGTGGTACATCTACACAATGGAATATTACTCAGCTATCAAAAACAACGACTTTATGAAATTCGTAGGCAAATGGTTGGAACTGGAAAATATCATCCTGAGTGAGCTAACCCAATCACAGAAAGACATATATGTTATGCCCTCATTGATAAGTGGCTATTATCCCAAATGCTTGAATTACCCTAGATGCCTAGAACAAATGAAACTCAAGACGGATGATCAAAATGTGAATGCTTCACTCATTCTTTAAAAGGGGAACAAGAATACCCTTGGCAGGGAAGAGAGAGGCAAAGATTAAAACAGAGACTGAAGGAACACCCATTCAGAGCCTGCCACACATGTGGCCCATACATATACAGCCACCCAATTAGACAAGATGGATGAAGCAAAGAAGTACAGACCGACAGGAGCTGGATGTAGATCGCTCCTGAGAGACACAGCCAGAATACAGCAAATACAGAGGCGAATGCCAGCAGCAAAACACTGAACTGAGAATAGGACCCCCGTTGGAGGAATCAGAGAAAGAACTGGAAGAGCTTGAAGGGGCTCGAGACCCCATATGTACAACAATGCCAAGCAACCAGAGCTTCCAGGGACTAAGCCACTACCTAAAGGCTATACATGGACTGACCCTGGACTCTGACCTCATAGGTAGCAATGAATATCCTAGTAAGAGCAACAGTGGAAGGGGAAGCCCTGGGTCCTGCTAAGACTGAACTCCCAGTGAGCTAGACTGTTGGTGGGAGGTCGGCAATGGGGGGAGGTTGGGGAGGGGAGCACCCATAAGGAAGGGGAGAGGGGAAGGGGATGTTTGCCCGGAAACCGAGAAAGGGAATAACACTCGAAATGTATATAAGAAATATTCAAGTTAATAAAAAAAAAAAACTTATTGGGTAAACATATTGACCTTTAAATCTATTGGCTAGTAAGTATGACAAACATTCAAACTCCATTAGGGAGGTGACTCCTGGCAGGGAGATATTTTTGGCAATGCAGAGGGGTTGGTGGGGGATCCATACATTGCTGTGATTGTGACACTTCTTGAATAGGGTGTTTACTCAGCAAATTCTTTTGGAGCTCCTCATAGGGAAGTCCCAGTCACCTGATATTTTCTAAGATAGCTTTTGTCTGCTTGGTTTCCACTTTCCACAAAACATCACCCCATCATTCTTCTCTGTGTTGTCTAACATATGCAGTCTGCCCAATGGTAGGCATCTGGTTAAGCCATCCATTTGACAGATTTTTTCCATTTATAAACCTGGCCTGGGTGAGGAAACTGCTTTGCAACTTCCAGTCGTCCATTCCATTTCTCCACACAATCCTGTCTGTCCAGCATGTCCCTCTCCTTCCCATGTGTGCTCTGGTCGCATATTACTCCCTGGAGGTACACTGCAATAGTCCTGCATGTGGCACGAGAAGGGGTTCAACTATCCTGGAAAATAGATAGGGAGGGAGACACAGGCATAAGCACCAGGTGGTGCCCTACCAGTGTGGAGCTGGGGATGGAACCTGAGAGCCAGATGGCAGGGTAACTCAGCAGAATGATTGGCTGTGGTGTTTTGTATGATGGGCTGTGGATGGATTGGTCTCCATTTTTGGGTTGTCTGAAGGAAGCCAAGAGATTATGAGGTGTCTTTTGAGTTTAGTTGTAAGTTTCTGAAGAGTGGGGCCTTACCAGTGCTCTTTCAGCTTCTGCTGAGGTAGCAAGGGAGAACTGGAAAAGCAAAGGAGTTGGCATGGTGATCCACATGCCTTTGTAAAGTTGTCCTGTGGCATGCAGGCAAGGGGAGAAGAGTGAGGAGGGAAACAAGTGGGTCTGAGGGTCCATTGTGGAATGTGGGGACCAAGCAGACAGAAGCTATCTTATCAGGTGCCTAGGATTGAAGATATAGACTGGTGGTTACAGAAATTCCCACAGGCTTGGGCTGAGACAGCAGAAATGGGAAAAGCTAAGAATCAGCCTCCGGTCCATGTGGACCTAAACGCTCAGGCCAGTTCAGTCACCGTCTGTCAGTATTCAATGTCTAAAGAAGCCGGAGATGGAATTCAGTCCGATATCCTGCGCTTCCTCTAATTAGGGAGCCTGTGGAAATTCCAGTCCACATGGAAAACTCCTCTCCTCCCAATACGAAGGTGTGGGTCCAATGATTACCAACCTGTCCAGGATCTCCGAGAAGTGAACAAGCGAGTGCCCAACCTCCACCCTACGCTCACTAACCGATATAACCTGTTGCGTTCCTTGCCTCCCTCAGGGACCTGGTATACTGTCCTGAACCTCAAAGATGCCTTCTTCTGTCTATCCCTGGCCCCTAAGAGCCAAGAGTGCTTTGCCTTTGAGTGGAAGGATCCAGAGTCAGGCATCACAGGTCAGCTCCCATGGACCCATTTACCTCAGGACTTCAAGACTCCCCCACTATTTTTGGTGAGGCTCTACACCAAGACTTAGCCACCTCCTGAGGATCCAATACTGAGGCATCCCTCCTGCAGTTTTTAGATGACCTCCTTTTGGCTGCGACCAGCAAAGAACTATGCTTGGAAGGGACTAAACGTCTTTTCACAGAACTGGGGGAGTTGGGGTATCATGCTTCAGCAAAGAAAGCCCAAATATGCCGCGAAAAGGTCAGTTATCTGGGGTGCCTGATCAAGGAGAAGAAAAGATGGCTCTCTGATGACAGAAAGAAAACTGTGTTTCATATCCCACCGCCCACGAGTCAGAAACAGGTTCGAGAATTCCTGTGTACAGCAGACTTCTGTCACCTATGGATACCCATGTTGGCCAAGATGACAGTCCCTCTCTACCTCTCAAGAAGAATAAACGACCGTTTGTATGGGGTGAAAAGGAACAAAGAGCTTTTGACGCTATGAAAATAGTCTCATGTCAGTCCTGGCACTGGGGCTTCCTGATGTGACTAAGCCGGTCCACCTATATGTGACAGAAAATAAGGGCAGAGCCAAGGGGTTCTGACTCAAAAACTGGGACCTTGGAAGAGGCCAGTGGTGTACTTTTCAAAAAATTAGACTCTTTGGCCTCTGGGTGGCCTGCCTGAGGATCGTAGCCGCAGTCACAGTGCTGGTCAATGATGCTGATAAACTGACTTTGGGACAAGACCTGGTAATATCAGCCCCACACGCCCTGGAGAGTATAGTCTGCCAGTCGTTGGTTCAAAAATGCCAGAATGACTCATTATCAGATTTTACTGCTCAACTCTGACAGAATCATGTTCACAACCCCTACAGGCCTAAATCCAGCCATCCTTCTCCTGGATCCGACCACGAGCCTCCCATCCACAATTGTCAGCAAGTGTTTGCTGAAGCACATGGTTCGGGCAAGGACCTGTCTGACCAGCCCTTGGCTGGTGCAGAAGAAATTTTGTTCACAGATAGGAGTAGTTACCTAGAAGAAGGGCAGAGAAGAGCAGGTATGGCTGTGATGATGGGCAGCAGGTTATATGGGCACAAACTTTGCCAGAAGGCACCACTGCTCAGAAAGCTGAGCTCATTGCTTTCACTAAAGCTCTAGAACTAGGAGAAGGCAAAAAGATCAACAGCTACACAGATAGTATGTATGCCTTTGCCACAGCTCATGTCCATGATGCCATCTACTGACAGGGGGACTACTGACCTCAGGATGAAAGGAAATCAAGAACAAGTCTGAGATTCTGGTGTTACTAGAGGCTTTGTCCAAACCAACAAAAGTAAGTATTATCCACTGTCTAGGCCACCAGAAGGGTGATTCCTTTATAGCTCAAGGAAATAATTTGGCAGATAAAAAGCTAAGGCGGCAGCCTCCAGACCAACTCCAGTGATGGTAGTCAAAGAACCGTAGTTGCCTGAACCTAGATTTCAGTATTCCACTGAGGATCTGGCAGTCATTTCAGGAGACCATGAAAATTGTTTTGATCAGAAGAAGAGGGTCTGGGTGACCCCATCAGGTAAGAAGATACTGCCACGAGAACAGGCAAAAGAAATGATAAAGGAGGTGCATCAGTGGACTTATCTATGGGTAAGCAAGTTAACTCAAACAGCCTTGAGATCTAGATATTATATTCTAGGACTGAAATATCTGGTAGAGCAAGTGGTTCACAATTGTGTACCCTGCCAAAAGGTCAATGCTTGCAGAAACAGAACTGGCCCAAATAAAAGATACTGAGGGGACCAGCCAGGAGTCTACTGGGAGGTAGACTTCACAGAGATCAAACCAGGCAAGTACGGCTACAAATATCTTCTGGTTTTCATAGATACCTTCTCAGGATGGGTAGAAGCTTTCCCTACCAGGCAAGAGATTACAACAGTGGTGGTCAAGAAGATACTAGAAGAAATTTTCCCCTGATTTGGAGTGCCTAAAGTAATTGGTGCAACAATGGCCCTGCCTTCGTTGCCAAGGTAAGTCAGGGAGTAGCCAAGTATTTAGAGGTTGATTGGAAACTTCATTATATTTATAGACCTAAGAGCTCAGGACAGGTAGAGAGGATCAATAGAACTCTAAAAGAAAGCTTAACTAAATTAACCATAGAGACTGGTGTGGACTGGGCGGTGCTCCTTCCCCTGGCCTTGTTCAGGGTCAGAAACACCCCTTCCCACTTCAGTTTGACTCCTTTCGAGATACTGTATAGGATCCTAGCACCCCTGACCCTGCTAGGGGACATTATTGAGCCAACCTGTCACAGTAACAAGGATTTAAATGCCAGGTTAAAAGAGTTTCAGGTGATACAGAAGGAGGTGTAGTCACAGCTGACAACCGCCTATAAGCCAGAGACCCCCGAGACATCCCATTGGTTCTAAGTTAGAGACTCAGTCCACCTGCGGCAACACTGATTCCAAACACTGGAACCTCACTGGAAAGGACCACCCCTAGTGTTGCTGACCACCCTGACAGCCGTCAAGGTATATGGAATAGCTGCCTGGATCCACACACCTCACATGAAGCCTGCTACTTCAGCAGAAGGAGAAAACAAAGTTCAACTCAGCAGGTGGGTCCAGATAACTGAAGATCCTTAAAAATTAAAAGTCAACAGTAGAACTGAGGATGAGGTTTCTCTTCCTGACGATGATACTGTATCTTAGTCCCTTTTGCTTGGGCCCAACCAATGCCAGCCCTCACAAACCACGTAACTTAACCTGGATGGTGATAAATGACGTGAGAGACATAGTGTGGAGCACATCCAAGGTCACCACTCCCATCCAACGGTGACTGGACTTATTCCCTGACATCTACAAACTGGCTGTTGGGGCCACTGGTTGGGACCTAGAGGGATACTCAGATCTTCAGAAGGTCCTCCTTACCTGTCCTTCAGAATGGCAGATCAGAGGACGTGCATGGAGGAGGCTTTGTCATGCCCACTGGAGAAGATTACTTCAAACACGACTTTTATGTTTGTCCCGGGTTCCATTGGGATAGATCCCTTAATCCTAAGTGTAGGGGTAAGCTCGAATTTTATTGTAAAAGTTAGGGGTGTGAGACAATGGGACAGGTATATTGGAATCCTACCTCAAGTTAGGATTACATCAGAGTAACCACTATTTCCATGGGAATTATGGGGGAGGGGATCCCTATATAGAAGAGTGTAAATGGAATTGGTGTCACC
The DNA here is from genome assembly GCF_011064425.1 of Rattus rattus. Taxonomy (NCBI): domain Eukaryota; kingdom Metazoa; phylum Chordata; class Mammalia; order Rodentia; family Muridae; genus Rattus; species Rattus rattus. The sequence goes on along the minus strand of NC_046163.1, from coordinate 88,835,627 downwards.
CTCTCTGGGTCACATTCACTGAAAAGGGAAAAAAGGCTACAGATTGGTTAAAAAGATATACATGGGGCCTCAGGATCCATAATGGAGGACCCGATGAGGGGTTAATATTCACCATTAAATTACAGATAGAGACCCTTTATGCCTCCCTTGGTCCCAACCCACTTATAAGACCTCAGAAATCCTCCACTCCTTCTGAAAGACTCCCAGAGCGGGGAGACCCTCACTCAAGTCTTGGGATGATGCGACCACCGGAGAACTCATGAGAAACTGCCCTTGCTGTAATCACATGAGGTTCATTGACAGGAACCAGTGCACTGGGGTTGAGACTCATATCCCACACAGGGGCAGAGGAGTTCGATCCTGAGTGGCTAGGAAAAGAGATATTTAAAGGAAGAAACCACAACCCAGAGGGGTAGGGAGGGTGTCATTGGAAAATGTCGAGAATTCCAGTGAAAAATCACAAGAAGAAGCTTCCTGTTTCTCAAGATTGTTTAACTTTATGGCCAGCCAATTCCTGGGAGAAGCTTCCTGTTTCCCAAGATTGTTCTTTAAGATTTTAATCTAACTTTATGGTCAGTTAGTTCCTAGGACAGAGTTGCCGAACCGGCTGGTGTAATTGCAGTTCCAGGGAGCGACCAGTTTGTTTCTTCTGCTCTAAACTTTTGTCTAGGAGGGCAACCTTAAAACTTCTACCTTTCACTTCAAGGCCATCAAGAAAGATCATACCCACCATGGGCATGTCACCCGTGGCTCCCACCATTGAACCTCTGGGAGAAGGTTTCTATCTCTTTAATTTAGTTAAAGAGGCTTTTAAAATTCTTAATGTTACCAATCCAAAAGCTACAGAATCATGATGGCTATGTTGTGGTGTGCCCTTCCCCCTTATTATGAAGGCATAGCATTTATAGAAACTGTCAATCAAACAAAGGAGTTCAACCAGTGTAAGTGGCAACAGCAAAAAAATGTCAAACTTACTCTTTCTGCAGTCACTGGGTCGGGATTATGTGTGGGAAAAATTCCCCCTCACAGAAATTCCTCTGTAACCAATCTTTATCTATCCCCCCTGGTGGAGGATACCTCTTCCCACCTATGAAAGGATGGTGGGCCTATTCCTCTGGACTCACCCTTTGTGTCAACCTTCAAGTCTTGAGAGATACCCAAGACTTCTGTGTCCTGGTACAGCTAATCCCCAGACTTATCTACCACCCTTATGGAGATCTTTTATCCCATTGGGATGACAGCCTGACAAGGGCCAAGAGAGAACCCCTACACACTTGCTCTCCTGAGACCCTCTGCCTTGGTCATACAAGATCAAAATTTTAAAGACTTGCAGGATGCTGCAGATGCAGGTATACAAGAATTGGAAAATTCTATCTCAAAACTTCAAGAATCCTTTAACCTCCTTGTCAGAGGTAGTACTTCAAACTAGGAGAGGCCTTTATCTCCTGTTTCTCCAACAAGGAGTTCTTTGTGCTGCACTTAGGGAAGAATGTTATTGTTTTATGTTTATTCAAGAGTGGTCAAAGATTCTATGCCAAGGTTTAGAAAAGGGCTGGCAAAAAGAAAGAGAGGAAGACCGCAGAACCAGGGGTGGTTTGAATTATGGTTCAACTCTTCCCCCTGGTTCACTACTTTGATTTCCACCATCACGGGGCCTTTAGTGGTTTTAGTACTTATGCTGACTTTTAGACCTTGCATTTTAAATCACTTGCCTTCATTTATTAGGGAACATATTAGTATAGTACAGATTTTGATGTTGAGACAGCAATATCTAGAGTTAAATCAAGATGAGGTATAGCAGGATAACAAATGATCTCTGGATTGAGATATTCCCAAGGAAAAGGGAGGAATTTGGAATATGGGGACCAAGCAGACAAAAGCTGTATTAGAAAACATCAGGTGTTGGTAACTTCCTGCCTGGGAGCTCCATAAGAATTTGCTGAGTAGGGACTAGACAAGGCTACCCACTCTCTCCCTACTTATTCAATATAGTTCTTGAAGTTCTAGCCAGAGCAATCAGACAACAAAAGGATGTCAAGGGGATACAGATCGGAAAAGAAGAAGTCAAAATATCACTATTTGCAGATGATATGATAGTATATTTAAGTGATCCCAAAAGTTCCACCAGAGAACTACTAAGGCTGAAAAACAACTTCAGCAAAGTGGCTGGGTATAAAATTAACTCAAATAAATCAGTAGCCTTCCTCTACACAAAAGAGAAACAAGTCGAGAAAGAAATTAGGGAAACGACACCCTTCATAATAGATCCAAATAATATAAAGTACCTTGGTGTGACTTTAACCAAGCAAGTAAAAGATTTGTACAACAAGAACTTCAAGACTCTGAAGAAAGAAATTGAAGAAGACCTCAGAAGATGGAAAGATCTCCCATGCTCATGGATTGGCAGGATTAATATAGTAAAAATGGCCATTCTGCCAAAAGCGATCTACAGATTCAATGCAATCCCCATCAAAATACCAATCCAATTCTTCAAAGAGTTAGACAGAACAATTTGCAAATTCATCTGGAATAACAAAAAACCCAGGATAGCTAAAACTATCCTCAACAATAAAAGGACTTCAGGGGGAATCACTATCCCAGAACTCAAGCAGTATTACAGAGCAATAGTGATAAAAACTGCATGGTATTGGTACAGAGACAGACAGATAGACCAATGGAACAGAATTGAAGACCCAGAAATGAACCCACACACCTATGGGCACTTGATTTTTTGACAAAGGAGCCAAAACCATCCAATGGAAAAAAAGATAGCATTTTCAGCAAATGGTGCTGGTTCAACTGGAGGTCAGCATGTAGAAGAATGCAGATCGATCCATGCTTATCACCCTGTACAAAGCTTAAGTCCAAGTGGATCAAGGACCTCCACATCAAACCAGATACATTCAAACTAATAGCAGAAAAACTAGGGAAGCATTTGGAACACATGGGCACTGGAAAAAATTTCCTGAACAAAACACCCATGGCTTATGCTCTAAGATCAAGAATCGACAAATGGGATCTCATAAAACTGCAAAGCTTCTGTAAGGCAAAGGACACTGTGGTTAGGACAAAATGGCAACCAACAGATTGGGAAAAGATCTTTACCAATCCTACAACAGATAGAGGGCTTATATCCAAAATATACAAAGTACTCAAGAAGTTAGACAGCAGGGAGACAAATAACCCTATTAAAAAATGGGGTTCAGAGCTAAACAAAGAATTCACAGCTGAGGAATGCCGAATGGCTGAGAAACACCTAAAGAAATGTTCAACATCGTTAGTCATAAGGGAAATGCAAATCAAAACAACCCTGAGATTTCACCTCACAACAGTGAGAATGGCTAAGATCAAAAACTCAGGTGACAGCAAATGCTGGCGAGGATGTGGAGAAAGAGGAACACTCCTCCATTGTTGGTGGGATTGCAGACTGGTACAACCATTCTGGAAATCAGTCTGGAGGTTCCTCAGAAAATTGGACATTGAACTGCCTGAGGATCCAGCTATACCTCTCCTGGGCATATACCCAAAAGATGCCCCAACATATAAAAAAGACACATGCTCCACTCTGTTCATCGCAGCCTTATTTATAATAGCCAGAAGCTGGAAAGAACCCAGATGCCCTTCAACAGAGGAATGGATACAGAAAATGTGGTACATCTACACAATGCAATATTACTCAGCTATCAAAAACAACGACTTTATGAAATTCGTAGGCAAATGGTTGGAACTGGAAAATATCATCCTGAGTGAGCTAACCCAATCACAGAAAGACATACATGGTATGTACTCATTGATAAGTGGCTATTAGCCCAAATGCTTGAATTACCCTAGATGCCTAGAACAAATGAAACTCAGGAAGGATGATCAAAATGTGAATGCAGATCGCTCCTGAGAGACACAACCAGAATACAGCAAATACAGAGGCGTATGCCAGCAGGAAACCACTGAACTGAGAACAGGACCCCTGTTGAAGGAATCAGAGAAAGAACTGGAAGAGCTTGAAGGAGCTCGAGACCCCATATGTACAGCAATGCCAACCAAACAGAGCTTCCAGGGACTAAGCCACTACCCAAAGACTATACATGGACTGACCCTGGACTCTGACCTCGTAGGTAGCAATGGATATCCTAGTAAGAGCACCAGTGGAAGGGGAAGCCCTGGGTCCTGCTAAGACTGAACCCCCAGTGAACTAGACTGTTGGGGGGAGGGCGGCAATGGGGGGAGGGTGGGGAGGGGAACACCCATAAGGAAGGGGAGGGGGGGGGGATGTTTGCCCGGAAACCGGGAAAGGGAATAACACTCGAAATGTATATAAGAAATACTCAAGTTAATAATAATAAAAATAAATTAAAAAAAAAAAGAATTTGCTGAGTAAACACCCCATTCTAGAAGTATCACAACTGCAATAGGGATGGGATCCCCCACTACCCTCTCTACAGGGCCAAAGATATTTCCCTGCTGGAGCTTGAATGTATGTCATACTTAGCAACCAATAGTTTTAAAGGTCAATATGCTTAGCCAATAAGTTTAAACTGTAACCTTGCTGATGTAATTTATACCCCTAAAATGGTATAAAAAGTGTGTGCCTTTGTTCCTGGGGGTCACCTCTCCCCTGATTGCAGAACTACCTGAGTGCACTGGACTAGTAAAATCTCTTTTTTATTACATCGATCTCCATCTCTGTGTCTCTGTGAGCGGGACATGTCAGATGCAAGACTCAGTGGGCTTTTCTCGAGTCTTATACCATGAGGTTTTCTGATGAATTTTATTATAAGGAATTTAGCTTTTTTTTTTTTTTTAAATGTGATGAAGCATTTCCCATAAAGACAAGGAAAGTAAACTATATCCAAAAAAGGAAGAGTATAGGAAAAGATAAGACCACCTTATCTCAATGTGTAGAAGCTTGGTTTTCTGGGCTGACACCAAAGGTCAGGGAGGAGGGTACTCACCTTTTTTATTCCAGTCCCTGCTATATACCTAGTGGGGGATGGATGAATCAAAGTACCTGTGTTTTAGTATCACCGTTTTTCAAACTCCTTCATGACACCCTTAACTAAACAGAAATTTGTTGTTGGATGTCACAGTCCACAAAAGGACCCACTGTTACCATTTTGCTAATCAGGTATAGTATCTTATCACCCGTTAAATAATTTTCTTTAAACCGATATATAAATTCCAAATTCAGCTCTCATCAAATGCTGTACAGAACAATAAGGTTATTATACATAGCCCCAAATTGATCAAAATGTATTATATATATAACAATCTGTGTGATGTAGCTACAAATGAGACATCTATAATACAATTTAAACCCCCAAAGCTCAGCAAATATCAGGGAATATAGCTATTAGAGAGAGAAGCATGAATACTCCTGCCAAAAGTGTTTGCCAGACATAGTAAACATCTTACACTCAAAAACTTTAATAGTGACAATTTCTTGTCTCATACCTGCATACATACATACTGAGCAACATTCCAATTTTAATATGAATAGGGATCAACAAAACCCTTCCTCTACTTGAGGAGTAACATGCAGGTCAAGTCTAATGAGAAAAGGGTAACAGTTTCTTCAGGAACATAGCCTTTGATGACCCAGCAATGGTTATCCCTATACCTGTATCCATATGTACATTAAATTGACTCTGTAAGATACAAATATCTGTGTATTTTTGTGTATATTTGCATATAAATATGTATTTGCATATTATATATTAGAACACATGAATTTTAGAAGTATGTGGGGTTAGAAGGGAACAGGTAGAGGCAGATATAAACAAGTGCCTTATACTGATTTATGAAATTGTCACAATTTATATAAAATACTTTCACATATTATCAAACACTGGCATTAATAAGCAAAATTCAGTAAAGTCAAATGCTATTACAGAGACAAATATTTAATGTCTCAGAAATGCTAAGAAACAGCATGAAGAGTCTCGTTTCAATGTTCCCTGGCTTTGTTAGTGGGCAGTAAGCACCTCAGCAGGAAAGATACAGTGTGTTAATGTTGGGTGATATAGAAATTTCTTATCTGTTTCTTAAAATCTCAAAAGAAAAGCATATGGTTCTATATCTTGTATTTGTGTATAAACTAACATGGTTTCTAACGTTTGAAGGAACAGAAGGTCTGGATTAGACTTAGAAATTTGAAAGAAGAGTTAACAATGAATGTCAGTGATTCTCAACCTACGGCTGTAGACCTATTTGTGAATCATGTATCAGTATTCAGTATATCAGATAATTGAATTATGATTCATAATGGAGGTAAAATTACAAATATGAAGTTGACACAATTTAAAATTATCCCTGTATAGCTTACATATTAATTAGACTCAGATTGTCACTGGGGGTAACCCCTGATCTTCTTTTCTTACTCTGAGACTCACTACTGTCCTAAGGATGTACCCTTAATAATTGCTGACTCTCCTGTTTTTATTGTCTATGTGCTCATTGTCCATCTTCTCTCATTGGGGCTTGCCCTATCTTGCTCATCTTTTTTTCCTATTTCTGCAATTCCCAACCAGGTAATTCAAACCAATTTAGATCTACCATTAATCCCTCCACTAATGGGCTGTGGCAATTTTTATTTAGCCAATCATTTTAAACTAATAAACAATATTTGCACAACAAAAGCAGATAAAACTGAGAATTCACTCATGAGGAACAAAATCTTCACTTATGAAATATAGCATCACAATACATTGCAAGAGACCAAATAATAACAATATATTTAATGATTGAAGATCATCACAACATGAAGAACTGTATTAAAAGGTCACTGAAATAGGAAGGTTGTGAACCACTGATTCATACTATGATATTAAATTTTATATTATTCACTGTAATTAATACAGACTGTTTCTTTGTGTCCCTTTAGAGAAGTAAATAAATACAATATTAAAAGCAGAAGTTGAGTATGCTTATAGACATACAGGGAAAATATAATTTTCAGATTTCAATGTAAAAATATAAATATTCTATACTCTTAAGACCACATGATATTAACAGAAAAATGGTACAGAAAGACCATAGAACTTGATTTTTAGTATGCAAAGAATAATGGCATTTTTAACAAAATCATAGAGTGAAAACACACAAAATATGATAATATGACATTTTACATACAAGTGAAACCATATATCAACTGTAATTGTTGGATGATTATAGGGGACTTGCAAAAATCAAAAACTTATGTGTACAGAAACATAACATTAAGTGAGGACAAATGCCAGCAGATGACTAGAACAATTATGTATAATTATCTGTACTAAAGTCTCAAATGCATAATAAAAAGCATGCCACAGGTAAGGACACGGAGGATTAGCAGAAGACAGGAGAACAGTCTTTAAAAATATCAACATCAATGCTGGTAAATAGAAATGAAATGTCACATTTAGTATATTCATTATGGGCTAACTATAAATACCATAAAAAAATGAATCCAACTATAAAAAAGAATCCTTAATATTTTCTGTGTCAAACTGAAATGTCCTATACAGTTTAAAACATAGACATAGTATATAAAATTTTTATTGTTCTATTATTGAATGTAAAATATATTTTTTCTTCATTGGGGTTCCTGTGCCTAGTCTGATGGTTGGCTGCCTGAATCAGCATTGGCATTGGTCAAACTCTAGCCCAGACTCTCAGCAGACAGCTCTACTAGGCTCCTGTCAGCAAGTGCTTTTTGGCATCAGCAACAACTTCTAGGTTTGGTGTCTGTATATGGGATGGACCCATAGGTCAGGCAATCTCTGGATGGCCTTTCCTTCAGTCTCTGCTCTACTCTTTGACCCTGCATTTCCTTTTGAAAGTATCAATTCTGAAGTAATATTTTTGAGTGGTTCCATCCCTCAGCCAAAGGTGTGCCTATCTACTAGATATGGTTTTTACAGGTTTTCTCTCAGTTTTGTTGGGGATTTTGGCTGATGTCATTCCTGCTGGGTCCAGGGAAATTTGCATCTGTAGCATCTGGAACTTTTTAGTGGATATGTCATAGCCCATCTCTCACTGCTACACACTTCAATCCTGACCTGTCTCCTCCCATACCTGATCTTACCTCCCACTTTTCCCTCCCCATTCACTCTCCCACCAAGATCCCTCTCTCACTCTATACGCTATGATTATTTTCTTCTCCCTTCTGAGTAAATTTGAACTTTCCACATTTTGGTCTTCCTTCTTCTTGGGTTTCATATGATCTGTGAGTAATATCATGAGTAATCTGAGTATGTACTTCAGAGGGAGTACATACTATCCCTGTTCTTTTGTGACTAGGTTATCCAACTCACAATGGTATTTTCTAGTTCCATTCCTTTGCTGTGAATTTCATGAAGTCATTGTTTTTACTAACTTAGTTGTACTCCTTTGTGTAAGTGGTACCACATTTTCTGGAACCATATCTCTGTTGAGGGAAATCTGGGTTGTTTCTAATCTCTAGCTATTATAAATAAGTTTTCTGTGAGCATAGGGGAACATGTGTCCTTGTTATATGTTAGAGCATCATTTGCATATGTTCTCAGGCATAGTATAGCTAGGTCTACATGTAGTAGTTTGTCCAATTTTCTGAGGAAACACCAAAATGATTTCCAGAGTGGTTGTAGCAACTTGCAATCCCTCCAAAAATTGAGGGGTATGTCTCTTTCTCCACATTATTGCCAGAATCTGCTGTCACCTGAGTTTTTGATCTTGGTCATTCTGAATGGTATGAGGTGGAATCTCAGGGTTGTTTTGATTTGCATTTCCCTGATGACTAAGGATTTTGAGCAGTTTTTTAGGTAGTTCTCCACCGAGAGGATGGAGATTCCTCAGTTGAGAATTCTTTGTTTAGCTCTGTACCCATTTTTAATAGGGTTATTTGGTTCTCCGGACTCCAACTTCTTGACTTATATTTATGTTAGATATTAGCCCTCTATCAGAAGTAAGACTGGTAAAGATCTTTTTCCAATCTGTGACTTGTTGTTTTTTCCTATTGACAGTGTCTTTTTCCTTACAGAAACTTTGCAATTTTATGAGGTTCCATTTGTCAATTGTTGATCTTAGAGCATGAATCATTGATGTTCTGTTCAGGAAACTTTCCCCTTTGCCAACAAGCTCCAGATTCTTTCCCATGCTCTCCTCTCTTAGATTCAGTGTATCTTGTTTTATGTGGAGGTCCTTGATTGACTTGGAAATGAGTTTTGTACAAGAAGATAAGAATGGACTGATATGAATTTCCATGCTGGCCTCCAGTGAACCAGCCCCATTTGTTGAAAATTCTCTTTTTTCCACTGGGTTGTTTTGGCTTCTTTATCAAAGAGCAAGTGACTACAGATATGTGGGTCTATTTCTGGAACTACAATTCTATTCCATTGATCTACTGCCTGACCCTATACCAATACCATAAGTTTTTGTTTTTTGTTTTTGATTTTGTTTTTTAACATTATTGCTCTGCAGTACTTCTTGGAGGAAGGACTGAAGGAGCTGAAAGTGTTACCAACCCTACATAAATTACAACAGTGTAAACCAGCCAGATTTACCCTGCCCAAAGTATCCAGGGACTAATGGCTCCAGTTACATATGTAGCAGAGGATAACTTCATTGGGCATCAATGATGGGAGATCCTTTTTGTCTGGCTCAAAGACCCAGAGTAGGGGAATGCTGGGATGATGTTGTGGGAGGGGTTGTGTGGGTAAGGGAACGCCCTTATAGAAACAGGGAGAATGGGTGAGGATATAAGATGTTTAAAGAGGGGATATGGTGTTTAAGTGGGAAGAGGGATAACATTTGAAGTGTAAATTAATAAAATAACCAAGAAAAAGAAAATAGCATTTTTCATGCATTATATTCTGATTACAATTTTCCCTGTCTTATCGCATATGAAATCTTCCCCCTTTTCCCTAAATCTTCTTTCTCTTTATAAAACTAATAGGTATATAAGAATAGTCTTAATATAAAATAAAATAAAGTAAAATAAAACAAGAAAAACTCTAGAATAAAATAAACCAAATAAATAAATTAATTAATAAAAAGTAAAAACCAGAAGAATTAGAGACAAAGAAAGGTACATGTATTGCATAAAGAAGCAGGGGCATACATATTCATATGTGCCGGATGGGCAGGATACACACACACACACACACACACACACACACACACACACACACACACACACACACACTTTTGTTGGCCCTGTGTATGCTACCACAGTCAGTCGTTATGTGTTTATATATCTGTAGGTCTTGCTGAGTTTGGAAGTCCTTGTTTCCTTCCTTGGGTCTCTCCATCTTCTTTGATTGTTATATTCCTTCTGACTCCTTCTCACAAGGAAAATTGTTCTGGAATTCGCTTTGTTGAGATATTATGTGGTCAAGATATAAAGTTATTTTCACCTTGTAAAAGTAGTCAACAATGCTCTTTATAATTTGTGGAACAATTCTTCTTTGAAAGTCTGCTAGAATTTTGCACTAAAATATCTACATTTTTATTTTATTGTGTTTGTTTTCTTTGGTTTCCATAGTTTTTAATTATAATTCCAATTTTGCTAGGGATTATAGGTCTGTTTCAATCACTTTTCTAAATATGATTTCACATTGGTAAGTGGCATATATCAAGAACATTATCCCTTTTTAGATATTCTAATACATCAAAGTCCAAGTTTTTAACCTGCCATAATATTTTCTGGATGTCTTTATTTTGCCCATTTGTTGTCTGATTTATCTTTTAATTAGAATCTTCTTTGCATTTGTTAATTTGGCTAAGAAATTTTTTATAATAATGATTTCTTAAAGTACCAGTAGTTTTTCATTGATTTTGGTTTTTATTTTGCTTATTTCTTTTTTTCCTGTATTTGATTAATTCTTGCCATGTACACTTTTTAGTTGTTATTTCATCATCAAACAGAATGAAGAATACTATTCTTATTTTTTAAAGTTTGTTGAGACTCCATTTGTGTCTAATTATGTGATCAAATTTGAGAAAATTTCATGAGCTCCTGAGAAGGAATATTATTCTTTTGTGTTTGGAATATGTATAAAAATATAAATATATTTGGAATATGTATGGAATATACACATATATATTTATTTATACAGATTTTTCTGTATTGTCTTTATCTTGATGACTATTCTATTGATTCTTGAAGCACTGAAGTCACTCACTATTAACATGTGAGGACAAATATATTATTTAACTTGTGTTAGTGGTTTTCTTTTTTTGTTCTGTTTTTGTATGTTTGTTTGTTTGCTTCATGAACTTTGGAGACTTCTATTTGGTTCAAAGGTATTTAGAATTGCAATATCTTACTTTTTTGCATTGGTACATTTTTCCTTTAATCTTTGTATAGTATTCTTCCTTATCTTCTCTGATTAGTTTTGGTTTTAAGTAAAAATATTATTAGGTGGAAAATTCATAAATGGTTTGGTTCTTATATCCATTACTGTTCTTCTGAGCCTTTTATTTTTATTTTTATCAGAAATGGAATTTGAAACTATTAATGTATAGTGGTATTATTGAGCAGCGTTTGTTGAATCATTTTATTTTACTTTTGTGATTCGTATTATGTTTCTAGTTTGTGATTATTTAATCTTTGTATATTCTTGGATGTGGTTACCTTACATAAATTGAAGTTTTTTGTTTTTTTTTTTTTTTTTTTTTTGCACCTTTTAAAGCTTTACTTGTACATAGTTACTGCTTGAATTTGGTTTTACTGAAGAATGTCTTTCTTTCTCCATCTATTGTGATTGAAAGTTTTTCTGGGAATAAATATCTAGGCTAGCATCTGTGTTCTCCGAGAATTTGTTAAAATTCCTTCTGGCCATTCTGGCTTTTAGAAACTTCATTCAAAATGCAGGGACTATTCTAGTACATTTTTTAGTATCTAATAGATATTTATATATTATTTGCCTCTTTTTTCTTGCAGATTTCAGTATTATTTGGGTTTTTTCTGTTTATTTAGTGTTTCTTTTATGACATGAAGAATTTCTTTTATGATCCAACCCATTTTTCCTTTGACATGCATTTTCCACCTTGAAAGCTGCCTTCAACGTTAGGTTAGAAAATTTTCTTCTTTGATTACTCTTAAAATATTATTGTGCTGTAATCTTGTTTAGTCACCTTCTTGTATGTCTATTATTCACATATTCAATATTCTCATTGTATTCCAGATTTTTAGTATGTTTTATATCTGGATGTTTTAAGATTTATTATTTTCTTTGATAAAGTTATTGATTTCTTCTGTCTCATCTTGAATGTCTGAGAATCTATTTCCCATCTCTTGTATTCTGTTGGTTAGGTTTACTTCTGTATTTACAGTTCAGATTTCTACAGTAGTCTTTCCAGTTTCTCTTGTTGAGTTTTATTTACTGATTTGATTTCTACTTTCAAGACTAAAATACTTTTGGTATTTTGTTTCTGCTTCTCATAGATTTCATTAATGGTTTTATTTATATCCTCTTTAAGGACACCAAACATATTCATAATAACTCTCCTGAAGTCCTTTACTTATGCTTCAACTCTATTGCATTTCTTGAGTTCTACTACGATAACATTGCTGGATGCTTGAGGAAACATTTTGGTTTTGCTAATATTGATTATAATTTTTCTGCAGATCTCAGCCTCTGGATTTGGGATTACCATAATTCTAGGTGCTGTTATTTAGTCTTTTCATTGTTGCTTGATTGTTTTTTCTATATTTTGTTGGTATTGTTGTTGTTGTTGTTGTTGTTGCTGTTGTCATTATTGTTATCTTTTGTTTTATTAGACTGTGGTGAATGTGAGTTTTCTGGCAGGCAATGCTTCAGAGGCTTTATTGGGTATGATCACTGGAGGTCCTGGGTAAAATTTATGGGTACTGGGAATGACACCAGAGATGAAAGATAGGCCATATTATGTGTTCTGCTACAATCCTCTGAATATGTCTGTACAATTGAAATTGGGAGAGAAGAGGATAACTAAAGATTCCATACTCAATGCCCTGATAAATGTGGCAACGGTTTTCCAGAGATTGTCCTCTAGATTTGAAAGCTGAGAATAGGACTATATAAATATATACATGTATTTACAAACACACACAAATATGACTTTGTCATCTCCATATTCATCATTATAACATCAATTTTATAAATACAATGCCTACAAAGGTTGTGGGCTTTTTATTATTTTTTCAAAATGTTGAATGTTTGATAGCATGTTCATTCACTTGAGTAAATATTTTCCCAACACATATATAAACACTTCCCATAACATTTATATCTAAAAATAATTGCTGTCCCAATGTGAAAACAGATATGCATTAGCTTAAATCCATTCACAGTACACCAAGCCATTGAAATAAGAAATTCTACAATTCTCTTAACAAGTTAAAATAAAATCCATTTCATGCCTTTAGTTACATAATCAAATTTTATTCTAAATCTGCTTTAAGAAAGAGAGAATATACTTGAATTATCCTCCCTTTCAGCATAAAATTCTACATATTCATTTCGTTGAAATTAAAGTTCCTGGCAAAAGAGGAGCATTGAATATAGTGATACTATGCTGAAAAAGTTTGTGCAATCTCTATTTTACAAAAACAATAGCGATATAACTTATTTCATATGATAATTAAATACAAAGAAGTAAAGAGACAAGCAAAACCTATTATATCATTGCAAATGACATTCAAGGTCAACAATGTTATCTATGGCAGATACTTAAACAAGAAAAATACACTCTGCAAAACAATCACAATTTATTCATTTTGAAGCTATGTTAAAGTATAAAAACTAATATCCTTGAACTATGTATTTTGACGAAGTACAAATATAACAGTTTCTCCTTAATGCCAATGCAACCAACTACACTACTGTTGCTATCATAAAGCACTTTGAACAGTCAATATTCAGTCCCTTGACACATACAGCTTTTATGGATGATTGTTTGATGCACTGAATTTTCTTCCTAGATCCATCAATACTAGTAAAGAGTCAAACATCACTCATACAGCTCACTACAATTAAGTGTAACAACATCCCTCTTCAACATATTTGAATGTGCAAATGATATATCACAAATAACATCACTTCCCACATGCACTGAAGGATACCCTTATAACTGCAGCATTAATATAGTTTGCTGAAAAGACAGTATATTTCTTGGCCCTGAAATAAAATTAAAGTTATGAAACATATTTAGGATATTCTAGATTTTTATTAAGAAACACATTTATTTTTTTAATTGAACCATCTGTACATGTAACAGAGAGTACATTTGAACTTCATAATTAATTTCTTGAGATGAGAAACATTTTAATACTATTATTATTGTTGAATTGTCATAATCTAAATGAAGTTACTTTTCCTACTTTTGAAACTATATGTTGTATGTAGTCTTGGCTTGCCTGGGGATGATCTGAAACTATATTTTTATGAGAAAAATAATTGATAATAAAAGTGAAGTCTTTCTGGGCAGATGTCAAAATGACCTGAAACGAATAAAAATGCCAGTCCAGGCTACTAGACCAAGAAAAACTCTCAATTAACATAGATGAAGAAACCAAGCTTTTTCATGACAATACCAAATTTACTCATTAACTTTTCCCAATTCCAGGCCCACAAAGAATAATAGATAGAAACCACCAACAGAAGGAGGAAAACTACATCCTAGAAAAAGCAAGAAAGTAATTTTCTTTCAAGAAACCCAAATTAAGATAGCCACATAAACATAATTTCACCTCTAACAACAAAAATAACAGAAAGCAAGAATCACTTTTGCTTAATATCTCTTAATATCAATGGACTCAATTCCTGAATATAAACATACTGAATGACAGACTGGATACATAAACACAGAAACACCATCCGTGATGTCAAACTGCCTTACAGAAGATACATACAAACACACATACAGAACAATAGCGATAAAAACTGTATGGCATTTGTACAGAGACATGCAGGTAGACAAATTGAATAGAGTTGAAGACCCAGAAATAAACCCACACATCTATGGTCACTTGATCATTGATAAAAGTGCCAAAATCATCCAGTAGAAAAAAGATTTCGTTTTCAACAAATGTTTGCAATTCAATTGGTGGTCAACATGTAGAAAAATGCAAATCAATATATTCTTTTATCCTTGTGAACATCTGAAGTCCAAGTTGATCAAGGACCTCCACATAAAGTAAAATATAGTGAATCTAATGGAAGAGAAAGTGGAAAGGAACCTGGAAAGCCTTGGCACTGGGGAAATTTCCTGAATACAAAAACAATGGCTCAATCTCCATGATCAAAAATTATCGAATGGGACCTTATAAAATTAAGAAGCTTATTCAAGGCGAAGGACACTCTAAATAGGACAAACTGGCAACTCACATATTGGTAAATGATCTTTACCACACCTACATGCAAGAGAGGGATAATATCCAATATATACAAAGTATTCAAAAAGTTAAACTTCAGAGAACTAAATAACTGTATTTTAAAAAGGGACAGAGGGCTAAACAAGGAATTTTCAACTGAGGAAAATTGAATGGCCAAGAAATAATAAAGAAATGTTTTAAAATCCTTAGTCACCAGCGAAATACAAATCAAAACGACCCTGAGATTTCACCTCATACCAGTCAGGATAGCGAGGATCAAAAACTCAGGTGAGAGCAGATGCTGGCGAGGATGTTAAGAAAGAGGAACACTCCTCCATTGTTAATAGGATTGCAAGCTGGTACAACCACTCAGGAAATCAGTCTGGTGGTTCCTCAGAAAATTGGACATAGTACTACCTGAGAATCCAGCTATACCACTCCTGGGCATATACCCAAATGATGATCCTACATATAGCAAGGACACATGCTCCACTGTGTTCATAGCAGCCTTACTTATAATAGTCAGAAGCTAGAAAAACCCAGATGTTCCTAAGTAGAGGAATGGGATAGAGAAAATATAGTACATTTACACACTGGAGTACTACTCAGGTGTTCAAAACAATGACTTCACAACATTGTTTGGCAAGTGGATGGAATTAGAAAATATCATCCTGAGTGATGCAACCCAAACACAAAGAGCACACATGGTATACACTCACTGATAAGTAGATATTAGTCCCAATGCTTGTAATACCCATGACCCAATCCACAGCCCATGTGAAGCTCAAAAAGAAGAAAGACCAAAGTGTGCATGCTTCAGTCCTACTTTGAAGGGGAAACAAAATACCTGCAGGAGAAAAGAAGAAGACAAAATATGGAGCAGAGACTGAAGGAAAGGCCATTCAGAGACTGCCTCAGCTAGGGATCTACCTATATACTGTAAACCAAACACAGAAACTATTGCGGATGCCAAGAAATGCATGGTGATAGGAGTCTAATATACCTGTCACTTTAAAGGCTCTGCTAGAGCCTGAAAAATGCAGAGGTGGATGATGGCAGCCAACCATTGGACTAAGATAGGAGTCCCCAACCAAGGAGTTAGACAAAGGGCAGAAGAAGCTGAGGGGGATTGCAACTACATAGGGAAAACATTAGCCAACCAGATAGCCCAGAGCTTCGAGGGACTAAACCACCAACCAAAGTGTACACATGTAGTGACCCGTGGCTCTAGCTGCATGTGTAATAAAGGATGACCTTTTGGGGCATCAATTGAAAGAGAGGCCCTTTTGTCCTGTGAAGACTTGATGCCCCAGTGTAGAGTAATACCAGGGTGGGGAGCAAGTAGGGAGTGGACGGGTATGTTGGGGAACACCCTCATAGAAGTAGGAGGATGGGGGTGAGGGATGGGGGATTGGATAGGGGTTTGCTGGAGGGGAAACCTGGAAAGGGGAGAACATTTGAAATGTAAATTTAAAAAATGTGGTATGCATACATGGTATGCACTGCCTGATAAGAGGATATTAGCCTCAAACCTCGAATGCCCTCGAATACTATTCACAGACCATATGAAGCTCAAGAATTAAAAATACCAAAGTGTAGATGTTTCAGTCATTCTTAGAAGGGGGAACAAAATTCTCATATGAGGTAGAGGGTGGGAGGGATTTTGGAGGAAGGGCGGAGGATTAGGGGGAAAGAGGGGCAGGATCTGGTATTGGAGGAGAAGGAGATGATATACAGTGTCAGAAGTTTCAGTAAACGTGTGTAGCAATGGGGGATTAGAAACGCGGTAGCCATATGCAAGTCCCAAATGCCAGAAAAGCAAGAGGCCCGTAAGACCCAATGGGGAAGAGATCAGCTGAAATGCCCAACAACAGGAGGGAGATCCTATAGAGACCATATCCAGAGGTTAGGCAAGGTCCCTGGTTGGGCACTGGGGCCACCTACTTTTCTCCAAAATTTTAAATCAGAATTGTTCCTGTCTAAATGAAATATGGAGACAAAATGTGCAGCATGGACTATAGGACGGGCCATCAAGAGACTGCCCCACATATGGATCCATTCCATATGCAGCCACCAAACCCAAACACTATTTCCAATGCCAAGAACTGCTTGCTTACAGGAGCCTGCTCTAGCTGTCTCATGAGAGTCTCTGCCAGAGACTGACCAATATATAGATGTGGATGCATGCAACCATCCATCAGACAGAGCACAAGGGCCACAATAGAAGAGTTACTTAGGGGACAGACTGAGGAGCAAACGGTTTTTGCAACTACATAGGAAGAAGAAGAGTATCATCCAACCAGACACTCCCAGAGCTCACAGAGCTAAACCACCAACCAAAGAATATACATGTAGGAACCCATGGCTCCAGCTCCATATGTAGCAGAGGATGGCCGTATCTGGCATCAGTGGGAGGAGAGGCACTTGGTCCTGTGAAGGCTCCTTATCCCAGTGTAGGGAAATGCCAGGGCATTGAGGTAGGAGTGCTTTGGGGGGGGAAACTCATAGAATTAGTGGGAGGCTTGATGAGATAAGGGGTTTCTGAAGGTGAAACCAGGAAAGGGGATAACAATCGAAATGTAAATAAAATATCCAATAATAAATGACGAAGGAGAAAATGTACAAAGAAGTGAATTCCAATAGTAACAAAGTAGAATTAATGTATCATCTGTGTAATCTCTCTAGTATGGTACCACTGCTGTAAGATGAAATGAATATTCTTTCTCAATTCTTACTCATATAGTCCTAGTCTAAATTTCATATAAAGGACATTTTATTCTCTTATCATTTTGGTTTTAAGCCTATGCTTTAAGCGCTGACAAGGAAGAATTGTAGAAGCCAAAGACACTAAAAAGTCAGGAGAATATGACCCAAAGAATCAACTAAGCAGAGACTGTAGCTACTCACATAGAAAGAAATGGCAATCATATATCCTTAGTCTGCACTAAGTCCTTTCTAAAATTAAACATTTTGGTTGGTGCACTGATTTTTCTCTCTAGAATAATCAATCCTATCATGGAGCCAAACATCTCTCCCATATTTTTTTTTTTTTTTTTTTTTTTTTTTTTGAGGTTGGGACCGAACCCAGGGCCTTGCGCTTCCTAGGTAAGCGCGCTCTACCACTGAGCTAAATCCCCAGCCTCTCCCATATTTCATTACACAAAATTATTGTTCATCTTTGGATTATGGGACTCATAACAATTGGATTGGGGAGTCTGACATTTTTGCCTGTTCTTAGGATCTTTTTGATCCTACTGTGTTGCCCCTTCCAGCCTACATATGAGGCTAATTGCCTAATCTTACTTTACACTGTTGTGCTCTGTTTAGTCATTTTCCTTGGCAGGTCTGCTCTGTTCTGTAGGTAATTGAAAGAAGAGTGGATCTGAGGAAGAAGTGACATGGTAGTGGTTATAGACAGAAAAACGAGGTGTGTAGGGAGGAGAATCTACAGTTGCTATGTATTCTATGAGAGAAAAATAAGAAAATGAGCAAACAAACTTTTAATGCCATGTCATAACATGAGATTATGTTATGAAAAGGAACTTTCTAAATGAGTGGTTCTCAACCCTAAAATCCAGTTTCTCATGGTGTAGTGACCCCAAATATTAAAAGTATTTTGTTGCTACTTCATAACTGTGATTTTGCTATTGCTATTAACCATATGTGAATATCTGCTATTCAAAATACCTTGCATGACCCGCAAAGATGCTGAAATCCACAGATTGAAAACCAATAAGGTGAAATAGTTTAAACCTATGAAATAAGTGAGCATGCAATAAATATAAGGAGAGATCAAGGTTCTACAAAGGAGAAAATATTGATTGACATAGTTGTGGTCTAGAATAGTATTGAATTATGTTGAGATAGATCATTTTTATGTACAGAAATAGATAGCAATCAATAGTTTTGATTGTTTCCTCTACATGAAAAAGTATACATGGTCATTTGAAAACTTTGTAAGCTACTTTGTTTTCAGGATCTGATAGCTAATACACTTCACAAATAAATTTTAAAAGCAGTACAGAAAAATACTCTAGTGTGTTTTTAATTGTAATTCTTTCCTTTTGTTTTTGAGAGAGAGTATCAATTATACTCTAGAGGCAATTTCTATCTATAGCTAAGACTAACCTTTTCCTTATGATCTTCCAGCATCTCCCAAGTATTGATGTGATATGTGTTTGTCATGTTTTAAGAATTTATATTTATTTTGCTATGGTTTCGTTTTCTTTTAATAGCAATTTTTTATTTGTATGTATCTGTCCCCCCAACCCTGTCTAGTATGGGTAAAGGAACATACATATTAAAGAATTTATTAGGAAGCTGGGGGTGGTGGGGTGATGGAAGAGCCTTCCTGTTTCTCCCTATGCTCAGGCAGACTCTGTGCCACAGCTTTCTGTACCCAGATCTCGCTTTGACAAAGGTGGTCTCCTAGAGTGTTGACACACCTGAGATCACAGATGAAACCACCACTTCTTCTCCAAGTAACCAGTCTGGAGCCTTCAGGACACAGGAATGGAGGAATAGAGTGGGCCAGGACCCTTCCAGTTTCTGCCTGTGCTGAAAGCTAATTCTATGCCACAGCTTTCTATACCCAGATCCCACTGCGAGAAAGCTGATGTCCCAGTAGTGCTGACAAACAGGCTTACAGGAGGGTCAAGGCTCTGTCAGAGGTGTAGAGATCAGCTAACACCAGAGATAAGCAGATGGCCAGAGGCAAGGGCAAGAACCTAAGCAACAGAATCCAAGGCCACTTAGCATCATCAGAACTCAGATCCTCCACTACAAAAAGCCCTGGAGATCCCAACGTACCAGAAAAACAAGATTTTGATTTAAAATCACAAGTCATGATGATGTTAGAGGACTCTGAGAAGGACATATTTAACTCCCTTAAAGAAATACAAGATAACAAAGGTAAACAGGTAGAAGTCCTTAAAGAGGAAACACAGTATCTTTTAAGAATTAAATAAAAACACAATCAAATGGGTGAAGAAATTGAATAAAGCCATCCATGATCTAAAAATTCAAATAGAAACAAGAAATTGAAAAGGGAGACAACCCTAGAGATGCAAAACCTATGAAAGAAATCAGGAGTCATAAACTCAAGAATTACCAATAGAATGCAAGAGATAAAAGAGAGAATCTCTGGAGCAGAAGAGATCATAGAAAATATTGAGACAACCACCAAAGAAAATGCAGACACAAAAAGCTCCTAACACAAAATATCCAGGAAATCCAGGGCACAAGGAGAAGATCAAGTCTAAGGATAATAGGAATAGAAGAGAACGAAGACACACAACTTAAAGGGCCAATAAATATCTTCAGCAAAATTATAGAAGAAAACTTCCCTAACCCTATGAAAGAGATTCCCATGAATATACAAAAAGCCTACAGAACTCCCAAAAGATTGGACCAGAAAAGAAAATTTTCCCTTAACATAATGGTCCAAACAACAAATGCACAAAACAAACAGAGACTATTAAAAGCAGTAAGGGAAAAAAATGTCAAGAAACACATTAAGGCAGACTTATCAGAACCACACCAGTCTTCTCTACAGAGACTATGAAAGCTAGAAAATCCTCAGTAGATGTCATTTCAAGATATTACATCCAGCAAAACTCTCAACACAGAAGGAGAACCAAGATATTGCATAACAAAATCAAATTTACACAATACCTTTCCAAAATGCAGTCTTACAAAGAAAAATACACAAAAAACTCCAAAACAAGGTGGGAACCTACACCTGAGAAAAAGCAAGAAAGTAATCTTCTTGAAATAAACCCAAAGAAGATAGCAACACAAACAATTCTGGTTCTAACAATAAAAATAACAGGAAACAACATTCATTGGTCCCTAGTATCTCTCAACATCAATGGTCTCAGTTCCCCAATAAACAGTCATAGACTAACAGACTGGATACATAAAGAGGACTCAGCATTTTGCTGGTTATAGAAAATACACCTCAGTGAAAAAAAACAGACACTACCTCAGAGTACAAGGCTGAAAATCAATTTTCAAGCAAATGGTCCCAAGAAACAAGATGGAGTAGCCATTCTAATATAAAGTAAAATTGACTTTCAACCAAAAGTTATCAAAAAAGATAAGGAAGGCCACTTCATATTCATTAAAGGAAAAATATCCTCCAAGATGAACTCTCAATTCTGAATATCTAGGCTCCAAAAGGAAGGGCACCTACATTAATAAAATAATCATTATGATAGCTAACGTGTCATTACTGTCCTTTATTCACAGAAAATTTAAAAGTAATGGTATTATAATGATCATAGTTTTTATAATTAGCATATTATAAATCTAGTTATTCATGATAAAAAATATTGCAGTTGATTCATTATAGATAATACTGTAAGTTTGTATATTTATATTTTCAATGTATGAACAAAAATTATGCAAAGAATATGGTTCCTATAAAATATTATAGCATTGTCAATTAGATTTATATCATTTCTTTTCTTAGGAAAAAAATACAGTACCTTAAAACACAAATAGTACTCAGTTAATATGGACATGTTAAATCTGAAATCTAAGGTTTGTGATAATGATAGAATGTTGATAACAAATCAAACACCCATCAAGCAAGGGTCTGCAGCTTCTCAACCCATGCTTTGTACTAAGGGTACATCTCAAGCTCTCCTACACAAGCCTTCTTTACTGATTCACTTGAGAAATTCACTTGACTCTGTTGCACCCTCCAAATACCACATATCTCTCTCCTTCCCCCTCCCCCATGTTTTGAAGATTAGACAGCTTTTATGGCCTACAGTTTCTTTCAAGTTCTTTCGATCCGACTTTCACCACCATCACTTAGGAAGCTCCACACTGGAAGGGCTGTGTGATTGACATTCTGTCTGCTAAACTCAGTGTTGATCCACAGTCTGATTATCCTAGGGACTGTGGAGCATTAAATGTTGTATTACAAGGCTGTTTAAACTAAGGTTTATTATTATTATTGCTATTATTATTCTTTTACTACTACTACTACTACTACTACAACTACTACTACTACTACTGCTGCTGCTGCTGCTACTACTACTATTATTATTCTCAGTATTGCCTTTAATGGATACATAATTTTAACTCTGACTTAAGATGGAAAAAAACGAGGTGCATAAGATTTAAACAACAGCTGAGAAGACAGAGATCGAACTCAGATCTTATTTATTATATTTATTTATTTTATTTTTTTATATTTTATTTTTTTTATTAACTTGAGTATTTCTTATTTACATTTCGAATGTTATTCCCTTTCCCGGTTTCCGGGCAAACATCCCCATAATCCCTCCCCCTCCCCTTCTTTATGGGTGTTCCCCTCCCCACCCTCCCCCCAACAATCACTTTCACTGGGGGTTTAGTCTTAGCAGGACCAAGGGCTTCCCATTCCACTGGTGATCTTACTAGGATATTAATTGCTACCTATGAGGTCAGAGTCCAGGGTCAGTCCATGTATAGTCTTTAGGTAGTGGCTTAGTCCCTGGAAGCTCTAGTTGCTTGGCATTGTAGTTCATAAGGGGTCACGAGCCCCTTCAAGTTCTTCCAGTACTTTCTCTGATTCCTCCAACGGGGATCCTATTCTCAGTTCAGTGGTTTGCTGCTGGCATTCGCCTCTGCGTTTGCTGTATTCTGGCTGTGTCTCTCAGGAGAGATCTACATCCAGCTCCTGTTGGCCTGCACTTCTTTGCTTCATCCATCTTGTCTAATTGGGTGGCTTTATATGTAAGGGCCACATGTGGGGCAGGCTCTGAATGGGTGTTCCTTCTGTCTCTGTTCTAAACTTTGCCTCTCTCTTCCCTGCCAAGGGTATTGTTCCCCTTTTAAAGAAGGAGTGAGGCATTCACATTTTGATCATCCGTCTTGAGTTTCATGTGTTCTATGCATCTAGGGTAATTCAAGCATTTGGGCTAATAGCCACTTATCAATGTGTGCATACCATGTGTGTTTTTCTGTGATTGGGTTACCTCACTCAGGATGATATTTTCCAGTTCCAACCATTTGTCTATGAATTTCATAAAGGCATTGTTTTTGATATCTGAGTAATATTCAATTGTGTAGATGTACCACATTTTCTGTATCCATTCCTCTGTTGAAGGGCATCTGGGTTCTTTTCAGCTTCTGGCTATTATAAATAAGGCTGCTATGAACATAGTGGAGCACGTGTCTTTTTTATATCTTGGGGCATCTTTTGGGTATATGCCCAAGAGAGGTATAGCTGGATCCTCAGGTAGTTCAATGTCCAATTTTCTGAGGAATCTCCAGACTGATTTCCAGAATGGTTTTACCAGTCTGCAATCCCACCAACAATGGAGGAGTGTTCCTCTTTCTCCACATCCTCGCCAGCATTTATTGTCACCTGAGTTTTTGATCTTAGCCATTCTCACTGGTGTGAGGTGATATCTCAGGGTTGTTTTGATTTGCATTTCCCTTATGACTAAAGATGTTGAACATTTCTTTAGATGTTTCTCAGCCATTCAGCATTCCTCAGCTGTGAATTCTTTGTTTAGCTCTGAACCCCATTTTTTAATAGGGTTATTTGTCTCCTTGCGGTCTAACTTCTTGAGGTCTTTGTATATTTTGGATATAAGGCCTCTATCTGTTGTAGGATTGGTAAAGATCTTTTCCCAATCTGTTGGTTGTCGTTTTGTCCTAACCACAGTGTCCTTTGCCTTACAGAAGCTTTACAGTTTTATGAGATTCCATTTTTCGATTCTTTCTTCTTTTTTTTTTCTCTTTTTTCTTTTTTTCGGAGCAGGGGACCGAACCCAGGGCCTTGCGATTGCCAGGTAAGTGCTCTATCACTGAGCTAAATCCCCAACCCCGAGATTCCATTCGTCGATTCTTGATCTTAGAGCATAATCCATTGGTGTTTTGTTCAGGAAAATTTTTCCAGTGCCCATGTGTTCGAGATGCTGCCCTAGTTTTTCTTCTATTAGTTTGAGTGTTTCTGGTTTGATGTGGAGGTCCTTGATCCACTTGGACTTAAGCTTTGTACAGGGTGATAAGCATGGATCGATTTGCATTCTTCTACTAGTTGACCTCCAGTTGAACCAGCACCATTTGCTGAAAATGCTATCTTTTTTCCATTGAATGGTTTTGGCTCCTTTGTCAAAAATCGGATGCCCATATTTGTGTGGGTTCATTTCTGGGTCTTCAATTCTGTTCCATTGGTCTATCTGTCTGTCTCTGTACCAATACCATGCAGTTTTTATCACTATTGCTCTGTAATATTGCTTCAGTTCAGGCATAGTGATTACCCCTGAAGTCCATTTATTGTTGAGAATAGTTTTAGCTATCCTGGGTTTTTTGTTCTTCCAGATGAATTTGCAAATTGTTCTGTCTAACTCTTTGAAGAATTGGATTGGTATTTTGATGGGGATTGTATTGAATCTGTAGATCGCTTTTGGTAAAATGGCCATTTTTACTATATTAATCCTGCCAATCCATGAGCATGGGAGATCTTTCTATCTTCTGAGGTCTTCTTCAATTTCTTTCTTCAGAGTCTTGAAGTTTTTATTGTACAGATCTTTTACTTGCTTGGTTTAAGTCACACTGAGGTACTTTATATTATTTGGGTCTATTATGAAGAATGTTGTTTCCCTAATTTCTTTCTCGGCTTGTTTCTCTTTTGTGTAGAGGAAGGCTACTGGTTTATTTGAGTTAATTTTATACCCAGCCACTTTGCTGAAGTTGTTTATCAGCTTTAGTAGTTCTCTGGTGGAACTTTTGGGATCACTTAAATATACTATCATATCATCTGCAAATAGTGATATTTTGACTTCTTCTTTTCCGATCTGTATCCCCTTGACCTCCTTTTGTTGTCTGATTACTCTGGCTAGAACTTCAAGAACTATATTGAATAAGTAGGGAGAGAGTGGGCAGCCTTGTTTAGTCCCTGATTTTAGTGGGATTGCTTCAAGTTTCTCTCCATTTAGTTTAATGTTAGCAACTGGTTTGCTGTATATGGCTTTTACTATGTTTAGGTATGGGCCTTGAATTCCTATTCTTTCCAGGACTTTTATCATGAAGGGGTGTTGAATTTTGTCAAATGCTTTCTCAGCGTCTAATGAAATGATCATGTGGTTTTGTTTATTTTTATTAGGTATTTTTATTTACATTTCAAATGTTATTCCCTTTCCTGTTTCCCTGGCCATAAGCCCCCTATCCCATCCCTCTCCCCTTTTTTCATAAGGGTATTGCCCTTTCCTAACCACCTCCTGTTCCTGCCCCTACCCCAACATTCCCCTACACTGGGGGTCCAGCCTTGGCAGGACAAAGGGATTCTCCACCCATTGGTGCCAAACAAGGCCATCCTCTGTTGCATGTGCAGGTGGAGTTATGGTTCTGCCCATGGGCAGTGTTTAGGTAGTGGCTTAGTCCCTGGGAATTCTGTTTGGTCGGTATTGTTCTTATAGGGTTGCAAACCCTTCAGCTCCTTCAAACCTTTCTCTAATTCTTCCCATAGGGACTCCATTTTCAGTTCAATGGTTTCCTGATAGGATTCACATCTGTTTTTGATGTGCTCTGGCAGAGCCTCTCAGGAGACAGCTATATCAGGCTCCTGTCAGCATGCACTTCTTGGCTTCATCAATATTATGTAGTTTTGGTGATTCTCTCTCTCTCTCTCTCTATATATATATATATATATATATATATATATATATATATATATATATAGTCTAGAATGCCTGTGGAGCAGGATCTGAATGGCCATTCCTACAGTCTCTCCTCCAGACTTTGTCTCCATGTTCTCTCCCATTAATATTTTTGTTCCCCCTTTTAAGAAGGACTGAAACATCTGCCTTTTAAGCTTCATGTGGTCTGTGGGTTACATCTTGGGTAATTTGAACATTTGGGCTAATACCCACTTATCAGTAAGTGCATACCATATGTGTTCTCTCCTGATTGTGTTGCCTTACTTAGGATGGAATTCTCTAGTTGAAATCATTTGGCTATGAATTTTGTGAAGTCATTGTTTTTGATAGCTATGTAATACTCCACTGTATAGATGTGACACATTTTCTGTACCCATTTTTCTGTTAAAGGGCATCTGGGTTCTTTTAAGCTTCGTGTTATTATAAATAAGGTTGCTATGAACATAGTGGAGCATGTGTCTTTGTTATATATGTTGGCACATCATTTGGGTATATGCCCAGGAGTGTTATAACTGGATCATCATGTACTACAATGTCCAATTTTCTGAGGAAACTCCAGACTGAATTCTAGAGTGGTTGTACCAGCTTCTAATCCCATCGACATTGGAGGAGTGTTCCTGTTTTTACACATTCTTGCCAGCACCTGTTGTCACCTGAGATTTTTTGTCAGGGAGGGTACAGAGGGTACCTGGAAGAGAATGGGGGACAAGAGACACGAAGAAGGGCACCAAGAAAAGAGTCTGATCAAAGCGACAATTTTATTTTTTCCCAAGGCTGAATTTATACCATAACAAATGTAACAGAGGGAGGAGAAAAGTGTGAAACATTTATGCAGGCCAAGGACACAGTTCTTGTGGTCATACAAACGGCTGACATCAACAGGATTTTAGAAAGGTCACAGGTTTGTCGTATCTTTTAGTCAGCATGATGTTGGTTTTTCAGAAAGGTCGTCACATTGGGCAACTTGACATCAGATGTATTTCTCAGCAAGGTCAGAACTTTATCATATCATTATTCATCCTGACCACTAGATGTGTATTAATCTTCTGCAGTTGGCTAGAAAAATATTTTCCATCAATCCAGTCATATTTAACATTAACCATAATATTAACATCAATAATAGAGGGTTTCAAAGGCATTGCTCCCAATAATTTTGATCTTAGACATTCTGACTGGTGTGAGGTGAAATCTCAGGGTTGTTTTGATTTGCGTTACCCTGATGACTAAGGATGTTGAACATTTCTTTAGGTACTTTTCAACCATTTGATATTCCTCAATGGATAATTCTTTGTTTAGCTCTGTACCCCATTTTAATAAGGTTATTTGATTCTCTGGAGTCTAACTTCTTGAGTTCTTTGTATTTTTTGGATATTAGCTCTTTATTGGATGTATGAATGGGAAAGAACTTTTCCCAGTCTGTATGTTGCCACTTTTTCCTAATGATAATGTCCTTTCCCTTACAGAAGCTATATGGTCCTATTTGTCAATTGTTGATCTTAGAGCATAAGCCACTGGTGTTTTGTTCAGGATAATTTCACCAGTGCCCATGGGTTCGAGGCTATTCCCCACTTGTTTTCTATTAGTGTGAGTGTATCTGGTTTTATATGGGTCTTTGATCCATTTCTGGTTCTTCAATTTTATTCCATTATCTACCTGCCTCTCTTTGTTCCAATACTATATAGTTTTTATCACTATTTCTCTGTAATAAAGGCTGAGGGCAAGGATGGTGATTTCTCCCAGAATTTCTTTTATTTTTAAGTATATTTTTCAATATCCTTGGTTATTTGTTATTCTAAATGCATTTGCAAATTGTTCTTTCTAACTGTATGAAGAATAGACATGGAATTTTCATGGGGATTGCATTGAATCTGTAGATTGTTTTTGTTAAGTGGATCATTTTTACTATAGTGATACTGACAATCCATGAGCATGGGAGACCTTTCCATCTTCTGAGATCTTCCTCAATTTTTATTATAATATTATAATTTTTGATAATGTCTTTGTACTTTAAATTGAGATAATTCTGATATGGTCTCTATTTAAGGCAATACCTTCAATTACATATAAGTATTATGAAGGAATGTAGTAACTACACGTAAGTCTTGAATTGATACCAATAATGTTCTGAACCTGGAATGTTTACCCTGAAATCCACTTTGTGAGAGCTAATTTTCAGCCTGTTGGCAGTATTTGCAAAGGTGGTTTCATCTTTAAGTAAGTCCCAGTTGGAGGACACAAGTCACTAATTGTGGACCTTTGAATGTTCAAATCCAACCCTTCTTTCTCTACCCCTATTTTTTTGTCCAATTCCCCTGTGGATACGTCTGTCTCACTCTCTCACTATCATTGATGGCTTCCTTGCCATGCTTTCCTTCTATGCAACTTTATCCTTGAATAGATTCTGTAAGGCACTTGATCACAGCAATACAAAAACATCTAAATAAATTATTAAAAAACAAAACAAAATGAATACAAAACAAGAAAATTCAGGAGAAGGCAGAGGCATGGTGGCAAATGTAAATCAGCTCTGATAATGTACATTCAAATTAACCGTTTTTTTCCATGCTAATAAATATAGTCATGAAGCTTTTAATACACTCAAAAAACAGAGTATTAAAACATTATTTGACAACAGGTACTCTGGGTACCTCTGTGCTTTGAGTAAGTGCTTGTAACTGAATCCTGGCATCAATTTTGCAGAATCTTGTGATTTGGGACTGAGTCAGCACAAAACATCATAGTGTTGTTTTGTGGATCTACTTATATTAATGAGTTTCTAGTAATTTCTGCTCTGCATTCTTGAGTCATCTATCATTGCAGAGGTAATTACTTAATTGTTTTACTTAATATTTATGAAATCCCCCTTCCTATTAAGAGATAAAGTCAAGCAACACAGAAACAGCTTTGTTTCTTTTTCTTTTGCGGAGTATTAAAGACACTTTCCAACTAGTCAAAAGTATAGTAGGAATTTAGTCAATATTTTGTATGCTGGTTTGAACATGTGTGACCCATGGGAAGTGGTACTATGAGAAATTGTAGCCATGTTGGAGTAGGTGTGGATTTTTTTTTTTTTTTTTTTTTTTGGAAATGCTTCACTATGTATGTGAGCTTTTAGGACTCCTTGGCTCAAGCTCCACCTAGTGTGGAACTCTTTCCCTCTTGGCTACTTTCAGATACTTTTTCTCCAGTACCGTGTCTGCTTGCAGGCTGCCATGCTTCCTTCCATGATGATAAATAATGGACTGAAACTCTGAAACTGAAAGCCAGCCCCAATTAAATATTTGCCATTACAAGACTTGCCTTGGTCATGAGGTCTCTTCATAGCAATAGAACCTTGACTAATACAGAAATT
The DNA here is from genome assembly GCF_011064425.1 of Rattus rattus. NCBI lineage: Eukaryota > Metazoa > Chordata > Mammalia > Rodentia > Muridae > Rattus > Rattus rattus. The sequence continues at coordinate 88,806,304 of NC_046163.1, read as the reverse complement.
ATTACCAGTGACTGGAATATTGTGGCAGGCTTAAAAATTCTTATGTTTGGAGGAATGGGGGTTTGGGAACTTTGAAAAGAAGTAGGATGCTTTAAGTGGGGCTTTATAAGCCATTACAGAAGAAGCATGGAAGACCCTAGTGCTGTGAGTAATTTGAATGCTGGGGGCATGGCTCAAGAGGTGTCAGAGGACAAAACCTTTAGTAAGTTGCCTAGAGAACATTGATATGATACCTGGTTGAAGAAAGTTGGGTCATTTTGCATTTGACCAATGTATCTGCCTGAAGCTAAGGTAAAAGAATTCAACTTAATAGCATTGACAAAATATTGCTACAAACTACATATTTTAGAGATTGTCCTGTGGTTCACTCTTAGAAAGATCATAAAGGAAATATAGCAAATGTAAGGCTCAAGTAATACATGGGCACCAGGTAGTAGAATGGAGCTAAATGCTGTGTTAAAGAAAATAAACATATTAAGGGGGTGGTGACCTCAGGGTTAAGTCCATCTAGCTATGTTTATTGTTTATTTATTTGCAATTGAATGAGGGATAGTCACTATGTTAGGCATATTAGGCACTGTTATAACTGGGTTATTCTTTTTCTTTAGATATAAGAAAATATGCTTGTGAGTCAAGTTGACAAGGAATAAATTTTGATGTCTATTGTAAATGGTCAAATTGACTGTATTAGAAATGAACTACAATTCAGAAATAGAGGCCACACCTGTGATTCAGATCTTGAAACATAGTGACCATGCTTATAAGAATCTTGTGAAAAGGAATTGAAGAAAAACTTAGGTCCATGTGTGGTGATACATAGTTTTAATCCTAAAAGACAAAGGAAGGAGGTCTCTGAATTCAAGGTAAGCCTAGCACAGAAGAAGTTCTGGGCAAAGTGTAGCATAGGCAGTAAAGGAGTTGGACAACCCAAACCTGGTAATAATATAGTAAAACAAGGAGGGCATGGTTCAGCCCCAAAAAGTAGCAGAATTCTACAGCTTCTGCCATGTAGCACTGGCTTTATCCTCAAGAATAGAAGAGGCTACTGGAACAATTGATCTTGGTTAGCTCGAGCTGAAAATTAATAGGTAATTAAGAAGAGATGAAACTCACTGTGAGCTGAAAACCTCTGGAAAGTGTTTTATGAATATACAACGAAGCTGTGTACAGAGATAGACTTCATGCCTATAGCCAGACTTGGTAATATAAAATAATTACCCAGGTTATACTATTTTTGATGTCATAAAAGTAATATGGTGAACAGATAAAACATGGCACGTGAGAGGCCAAAAAATGCCATTGGAGAAGGTATAACCACTGTAGCACATGATAGTGCAGGACTGAAGAAGATGACGAGATACTATAAGAGGCTATAGGTAAAGTCTAGCTGCAGAAGATCACAAATTATTGGAGACAACGGTCCCCGTGCATGACCACCAAGGGAGCAGCAGCAATGGAGTTAAGCGGAGCCTAGAGAGTGACAAGGGCAGAGTTGCTAAATGACCTAAGACATTTGGAGAAGCCAAAGAGATCATGGAGGATCTTAGATATTAGAACAAGAAGATTTCAAGTCGAAGTTGCCTTAGATACCTCAAGAAGTTTGAGAAGCCAGTAGTGTATGATAACCTCCTTGTTGGTAACAAGGAGGAGCCCAAGATAACACTAACCTGTACCCTGACCTTGACCATAACCATGACCCAGACCTAACCTATCCCAAGCCTTAATCGTAACATGACCCTAACCTTACCCCTGAGCCTAAGTGTAACCTTAACTTTAACCCTAACCCTAATGCTAACTCTAACTCTATCTCTAACTCTAACACTTGTACACTTCTTCCAACAAGGCCACACCTGTTTCAACAAGGTCAAACCATCAAACATTGCCACTTCCCATGGACCAAACATTCTACACCCGGGTTTCCTTAGATATGATCAAGCCCTTGATTCTATGGTGAATTATGTAGCTATAGCAAAGTGCAAAACATATTAAGTCCAATTTCAAAATTCACTGTAGTCCTTCACAGTCTCAACAATGTTTAAAAGTCCAAAGCTCAAAGTCTCTTCTGAGATTCATATACTTTCTTTATTGTAATCCCCTATAAAATCAAGATCAAAGAGCAGAGCACATTCCTACAACATTGAAGGATATATAATACCGTTCCAAAGAATCATAGTAAGGAATACTAGACTAAAGCAAAACTGAAACCAGCTAGGTAAAATCTCAACTATGTATCTTCATGCCTATATCCAACTTCATTCAGCTTTATTGACCGCAACACATGTTATTCTCTTGGGCCTTGTTGGTAAATGTGCATTAACACCAAAAGCAAAGCCACGCATTCACTGACACCTACAAAGCCATATTAAAATCTCATAAACCAGTACACATGTAGCTAGTGATATTAATGCATTTATTTTTTTTATGTCTATTGTTACCTGCTGTGTTATATGGTGGTTTCCTCTGCGTGTTTTACAAATCTATTTTTGGTGAAATTTAAACACACTTCATTTACATTGCAGGTTAAATGTGTTTGAATAATATATACATAATCAAAAGTAAGTCAGAACTTTAACAATAATAAAATGGAGTGGTGCATTTTCCTTTACTAAGGTTTCTCCTTTTCAATTTTGGAATTTTTATTTTCTGCATATTAGATATCTTCATGACTTCTGTTTTAGAACATGATGTTAATTCATTATCAGTGGAGGTATATAATAGACCAGAAAAATTAAAGAATAGTTTAAGTTCAGAGAAATAATCAAGCTGAGGTTGCTTGTCACAATTTCATCTTAAATACTCAAACATTTTAAGTTTGTGAAATTGAGAGAATTCTAAGACAAAATTTGACCCTTATAGCAAGACTTACACTTCCAAAAAGTGGTTAGTCCAAAATACTGTAACAACAGCTGTTCTCATAGAATATTAGCATTTCTGCTTATGGCAGCAGCTGCTTCTCAGAAGTGCAAAGAAATGCAAACATGAGAAATGATCATTTTTAACATTAACTTGAGTTTAAAAATCAGGGACATTCATCACTCCTTAAAGTAATGGATGCATATTTTTAATAAGTATTTTATTCCTGAAGCAGGGTTTGATGCATTCAGAGACTCAGAGGCCATACTTATTAGCTGTAAAAAGGTGCATCTCCACAGTTTTTAACTATTCTTCATATTATATATATGATCTTTGATGGAATGGGAGACAAAAATACAATAAATTGCACATCTCTTAGTCTTTCCATAGTTCATTTGTACACATTTGTGGATATGAACATGGATTTATATCCATAATTGATAATAAAATATATGAAAGATAAAATTTTTCCTAATATTTTAAGTGAATAATTGCCATCTCCAGTCCTTTAAAGGAAAATTTTGGTATATATAGATCATTCTCTAAATAGGTAGATTCTTGTTTTAGATGCTATTTTATATTCATTTTCCTGAGAATGTGTATTTTAAACACATTGTCGTGAATAACTTATTTTTACCACATCAATTACATTATTAAAGAAGCATGGTCAGGTGTTCTAAAGGAGGGATGAAAGGAACATAACGGAGTGTGATAAATAATGGAGTTCTAGCTTCTGCTAGGTGCCTATCTGGACCACCAAGTTCTGCCTGCAGTCTTCAACTTGCCAGCTGGGGTGCTGGTGGTTGTTCTGGAAGCTGCAGCTGTCTGGTGTTCCGGGTGGCTAAGGTCAGAAACTGGCACTGCTGCTGCCTCTGGCACCTACTGGAGTCTCATGCTGGTGTGCATGCTGGTCACCCTGTGCTTGGCTTCCTTGGCCCCAACCCATTGTTAACTGCCAGGTCTTATTGCTCAGCTGCTCAGTGTCCTGTTCTTTGTCATGGGCTTCCTCATAATCTCCTTCCCTTGATGTAGGGGTTATATCATAATTAATGCAGTGGCTGGCTACTTGTACATCTTCATACTAGGGATGGGCTCGTGGGGCTAGGCTTCCTCAACATAATCTTTATGTGATCTGAAAGTGACTGCCAGGGTCCAAACTGGCTACAAACTGAGTGTTGTCATTCACATCAAGGAGGGAGGAAACAGCCTGAAGGTGGTGGCTCTGGCCCAGCTGACTCTCATACTTTTGGGGCTTCAGAATGCAGTGCTTTTGATTACTGATGTTTCTTATACAACTATCTGATGACATCTTCAGTTGGACTGCTTCTGATTCAGCTTCTGAATTCTTACTTGGGTACCACAGTGAGGGGAATGAAAAACATCATTGCAGAACAATGTTAGTAGATATTTTGTCTTTTGGTTTCAGAATGTTAAGCATAGGCCTCATGTTTCATGTAGTTCATCACATTCAAATGGAATTGAATCCAGCTATCATAACTTGTGACAAGGAACTGAAAAGCTCTGATTAAAGGAAATCAACCAATCCCATTGGCCCCTCTACAACAAGATGACCCTCACATTTTCTGGAGGTGGAATCAGTATTGTATGATACTTACAAACTGTGATTATTGAAATCCTGGTTTGCTGGCCAGGCCTAGAAGTCAGAGACAAGTCCTGTTGTATTATGGCACAAACAAAATCAGTAGATTTTTAAATTGCACAATTTTCTAAAAACAAGAATCATTTTCTGGGCCTGTAAATGTAAATGTAAATGCAGCTTTGGGTGCTCCTTGTCATACCTGTAATGACATATAGGTGTGTACTTTAATTTTTTTTTTAATTATTTTATTGCTGGTACTTATGAACAGAGAAACAACACAAACATTCTTTTTCTGTTTAGTATATTTATAAATTGCATGACTAGCTGTGTGCATCTGTCCTTACCAATGTGTAAAAGTATACAGTTCTCAATGGATCATTGTTGGTTGTTTTTTCCTTGTGTAGTCTGTCCAGAAGGCATAAACCCTGCTATTTTGTTTATTATTCACTGGTTTGTTTCGAAAAGAAAACTTATCTTCACTTCCCTTGCTTGTGAGAAAACAGGTATACTTGGTTTTCAAGCATTATATCGTTGTGTGTCATTTACACCTTTCTATACAAGCTTAAATCCTCTATTACAGGACTAAAGTGCTCTTAAGACTCCTTTCTATTTTCATGGTGTAATATGCAAAGTGAAAGGGAAATTAGTTAGCAAGTGGCTCACAAGTGAAGCCCACATACTTTTTTGATTATATCAGTTTCACCCCTTACACCTCATCAAAGTCTTATCCAGTAGCACAATTATCAAACCATTTCCCTTTTTATATTAATAATTAGGCTTAAAATAAACACTATTCCTATAGATTAGTGGGCTTACCATGTCTGAAGTTTTCATTCAGGTGGCCTTGTTTACTTAGAATACCTTGTTCAAATGAAACAGATTTTAAATTCATGTTTATAATTCAAGGAAAGTACTTATATATCTGTCCCGATAGTCTTCTGATTTAAAACACTAAACATAACAAACACAAAGCCTAGGTGTGCTGTCTACTCTATTATTACTTTTTCCTTTAGGTCTTTCATATTCCATTTTCCTAATAAGACTCAGGAATTCTGAGATGAAAAATTATCTTAGTTCCTTTGCTTATAGCATGTTTATTTACTCACTGCACTTAGGACTAGGACTCAGCATAATCCATCATGTTTCATATGGGGTACATGTATTTATTGACTTTATTTTTAAAAATAGTTTACTTGCAAACTTAATGGTTAGTTGATTTTTTGTTATAAATGAGATTCTAATGATAATATAATGTTTTCTGTTAAGTTTTTCATTTGCTGTAATTATTCCAACTTAACAGAGGTCTCTCTGCTGCCTTTTCCTCGCAGTAAAAACTTTGGTTAGAACTATTCCCAGTTTTTTCTTCCCAATTCCAGTCGTTCCAAGTATTCCTCCCTTCCACTCCTTCCTTCTTCACTTGATGCTTCTGTTTCCATCCCAACTTGTCCCCATTGTACCTGCAACATTTATTTTCCCTTCCTAGGATGATCTATGTGTCCTCCTAGTACCCTCTTTATTATTTACCCTCACAGGATTTGTAGATTGGGGAGTAGATAATCCATTAATAGGCAAAATCTGCAACAAGTAAATAGATGATATGTTGTGTTTCTGGGTTGCCTCATGGGGGAAGGTTTTGTTTTTTTTTCTAATCCCATCCATTTGCCTGTAAATTATATGATGCCACTATTATTTAAAAGCTGTGTAAAACTCCATTAAGTAAATGTCCCATATTTTCTTGATCCATTATTTGGTTGAGGAAATTCTTGGTTGTTTCCAGTATCTTTGTATTTTGAATAGAGCTCCTATGAACATAGTTGAACAAGTGTCTTCGTGGTATTGTGGAGTGTCTTTTGGCTATATATCCAAGTGGTGTAACTTGGTCTTGAAGTAGATTGATTTCTAATTTTATGAGGAATTTCTGTGGTGTAGTGTGGTGTGTGTGTGTGTGTGTGTGTGTGTGTGTGTGTGTGTGTGTGTGTTGGTAGCCAGCTATGATATTGTGTCCTCCGTTCTCTCCTTCAAGGTGTTCAGGCACTGCTTTATGCCAAGCTGGAAGGATGAAATAGAGTTCAGAAGAATCCCTGGCTAACTGGAAGGTTCTTAATGAAACAGCTCTCTTAAATGATCTTCAGCTTGTACTTGTACATTTTATTTGCAGTGGACAAGGGGAACATATAAACTGTGAAAACTGGGAAGGAGTTTTCCGGATTAATGAAAAATCAATGACTGGACTTTAAATTACTGAGAATGCCTCATTTGTATGGAAAGGAATTCCAGGAATCCTAGGTAATTGCTCAGAAAGAAAAAGATGAACTTGTAGGTTTGCAAAGGAATAAGTAACATAATTTAGGTCAAAGATTGGGTGGCAGACTTCCCAGATCAGGCAAAGAAGTGGAAGATCATTAAGAAATGGGAGTCCTACATTTTTGTGTTGACCTTCTGAGAACCCTGTTTGAAATAGCAGGCCAGCTCCCCACGGGCTCACAGCTGAACTAACCTTCCATTCTGTTCCTGAGTGCCTGGGGTAGGGACACTTAAGGAAATGGCCTAAACAGGGACCACCCTGCCTAGAGTGAAGACAGAGAGGACTAGGAGAAAAGACCATGCCAGGATATACCACAAATTCCACACGATGAACAGGACAGGGTCAAATGAAGAAGACAACCTTCCCATTCGAGTTGACCAATAATTTTAAATGTTGCTCAGGGTAAACAATCAAAGTTGTAAAACTCAGGTGACCACTGAATTCCCCGCCAAAATGTTTATAAAAAAGAATATGCTTTGCGAGTTTGGGGTCTCCTCTTGCCTGCATGCTGGAAAACCTCAACGATTCTGGTCTCTGTGGCCTTATTGAGTGGGGGTCTTCCAGTGGACTCTTAGAACCTTATAGGAGTCAATCAACCATGGTAGACTGTGACTTTAAGTAACAAGGTATAATAAACTGCCATATTGATTTCCATAGAGGCTGGACTTATTTCTACTTTTGTCAATAATGGAAGAGTGTTTCTTTTCTCCACATATTTACTAGAATGAACTATCATTGTTTCATTGAACTTAACTATTTTGATATGTGTAAAATAGAATCTTAAATAGTTTTGCTTTGTATTCCCTTGATGGCTACAAGGTAATGAATATTTCTTTAACTGCTTCTCACAAATTTAAGATTCTTCTATTGAGAATAATCTGTCTAGATTGGTACCTCATGTTGTAATTGAGTTACTTGGTTGTTGATATCTAGTTTTCTGAATTCCTAACCTATTTAGTTATTAAAATTCTGTTGGATATGAAGTTGGTTAAATGCTCTTCCCATTCCATAGCATCCCATTTGTCTTATTGGTGGGATGCTTTGCCTTATGAAAGCTTTTTAGTGAGAGATCATTTATTATTTGTTGATAGCTACAGGTGTTTTGCTTAGGAAGTTGTCTCCTGTACCTGTGCGAATGGGTTCAAGAAAATTTATTACATCCTTTAGGTTCAGCTGTCGTTGCCTGCACCAACACAGCACCAAGACCTGGTCATAAGTGTGTGGGATTAGAAAACACACATATTCGGGGCATTCATATCATAAGAATGCCAAATATATAGCTTTGTTAACCGACTATATATCTCCTAAGTTCACTGGGGTATATATTAATATTCAGACCAAACACCATTTTTACTTTTTCGGGATGTAACTATAAGAGAAGCTCCTTGTCATCTGCTAAGTCCAATGATCACTCAGAAATTTTTCTAAGAGAAACAGCCATCAACTCCCTTATCATCGTAGATCAGAACCTGCTGGGACCTTTTAGATCAGTTGGTATAGACACTCAGCCCCTGGGGAGCTTCTCCAGCTGACCTAGGCTCCTAGATACAGGTGCAGGGCTCCAAAGGCCAATTGAAATTGTTTTTTATTTATTTGTTCCTTTTCTGAAATGAGTTAAAACCAAATCAAGGCATGAATGACTGGCAGATAAAGTTTTTACCATTTTTTCTCTTGAACAAGAAACATAAAACAATGAGAACCAAAGACCACAGACATAAACTGACAGACATGGACAGCTCGGTGCACCAAGGACAGACGACATACATAACTAGATGGTGTCCTACCAAAGGGATCCAGATATCCTACCTATGGAACCCAGAACCAGAAATAAACATTTCTCTAATAAGAGCCAGCAAAGAGGGAGGATGTCTCCTACCTTCCTTCTGTCACTAGGAGAGATCTGAAAAAGCTTAAGCTCATTTTCCTTTGCTTTCTCCAAAGCATCAATGGAGAGTACTGGAGGACTATTTTTCTCAAACCCATTCTCTCTCATGTCAAGCGTGTAACTTTCTCTAGTCAGGGTTCAAACTCTAAAACATAACTCTAAAAGAACGCATATGCAAAAATACTTTACCATTACCTTCTGCCTTTTTTTTTTTTTACAAGTTTAACTCATGCTAACCCAAATCACCAAGGCCTTTTCTAGCCCATCTTACCCCAATATGCACCTCCTTCGTCGCTGGCTGGCTTCCCGGGATGACTTATCAGAAATCCTTCTCTTTCCCGGTCTCAGTGAGACCTCCATTTGTTGATGCCCACACCAACATGTCACAGAGAACTGTGTGTAAGCCTGAGGGATTAAAAAACACTTATTTGGGTCACTCTTATCATAAGAATGCCAAATCTGTAGCTTTATTCACCAAATATATACACCATGTTCACAAGGTGGAAAATTCCAGGAAGCACGGTGGGAAAACCCTGCTTAAGGCTTTAGAAACAAAAGACAAAACAAATGCCCAAATTTACTGCGGAGAAATCTGGGAAGATGAGCCTAAGTTCCAGAAACAAAGACTGAGAACAAAAGACAGGAATGAATGGCCCTTGTGTGTCCCTACTGGGCCAGGAAGTCTCTTTGTTAGGAAAAAAAAAAGGCTTCTAAATACGTGAGCAGGGCTCAGCAGGTGGCAAACACAGCATCGGACCAAGGATGTAAGACAGTCAGTGTCTTTTCTTTTCTTTCCTTTTCTTTTCTTTCCTTTTCTTTTCCTTTCTTTTCTTTTCTTTTCTTTTCTTTTCTTTTCTTTCTTTCTTTCTTTTGTTTTCTTTCTTTCTTTTTCTTTCTTTCTCTTTCTTTCTCTCTTTCTTTCTTTCTTTTTTGAGGGCTTTAATCCATATGAACTAGAGATCTATGTAGAGTGATTATTATGGGTCTATTTGCACATGGTTCTACATACCTAAAATCAGTTAGATCAGCGTGCTTTGGCAAGACTGTGATGATAGGTTTCACATTGACCATTCAGAAAACTAGGCCTAGTTCTCTGTTTCCCCGAACTGGACAAATCAGTTACTTGAAAAACCTCAGGCTTCAGGCAGCCAATCAGGAACTACGCTGTCTCAAAAATCTGTACTGCCATCTGGCTGAGGCAATCACTAGACAACAACAGTTTTGAGGTTTATTCTGCAATAGTTTCCTGCCCACAATGCCCTAGCAATGGTTGTGAAATGTCCCTAGATATAGAGCTAATCAATTAAGTTAAAGGTTACCTACTCCTCCATGGAATTCCCTTAATGTGCTTTAAATTGAGAATGTGAGCTTATATGGCTATCTCCATATTGGAAGATGATAGTTCTAACATTCTAGATTTCTACAAAATAAAATACTCCTTGCTTTTGCATACTACTTGATTCTGCTTTGTCATTCTTTGTCCAATCATGGACCTTTACACATATATTGAAAAGGTTTTCTTTTCTACATTGTACTCTTCTGATTTCTTTATCAAAATCCAGATGTCCATAAGTGTGTAGATTTATGCATTGATCTTTGATCTGATTATAATGACTGAAGGTAGAAGTTTTAAGGTTGTCCCTCGACCCCCCAGACAAAAGTTTAGAGCAGAAGAATTACATCAGCCAGTTCAGGAACTCCCTCCCAGGAACTAGATGACCATAAAGTTAGATTAAAGTGTTAAAGAACAATCTTGAGAAACAGGAAGTTTCTCCCAGGAACTGGCTGACCAAAAGGTTAAACAATCTTGAGAAACAGGAAGCTTCTCCTTGTGATTTATCACTTGTATTCTCAACATTTTCCAATGAAGCCACCCCTACCCCGTTGAGTTTTTGTTTCTTCCTTTAAATACCCCTTCTCCCAGCTATTCATCGTCAAACTCCTCTACCCCTGCATCAGATACAATTCTTGACCCCAGTGCGCTGGTTCCTATCAATAAACCTCATCTAATTACAGCAAGGACGGTCTCTTGTGAGCTCTTAGGGGGTCATGTCACACTGAGACCTGAGTGAGGGTCTTCCTGCTCCCAGGGTCTTTCATTTGGGGGCTCATCTGGGATCAGCGACCAGCCTCATCTCCAGAGACCCAATTGGAGGTGAGATAGTGTCTCTGTCTTGTTTTTTTGTGCCAGCTGAACTCTGGGTCTGTATTTGCTTGTGAGTTCTGGTTTTGCAGTCACTCGCATCTCAGGTAGAGACAGAGGTCATGTCTCAGGAGAGGTAGATGTGCCAGGGGCTCACTGATTGTGCTGCCCTGGGAGACATTCCAGGAGGTCTCGGGGAACCAAAGGGACACCTGGGAGATTCCCATCTGGTTACAAGTGAGGATTCAGTAGTTCTGTATCTCTCCTGGATTGAAGAAATCTGCACACCCTTCCAGTCATCTATATTTCCAGAGTGGTCTTTGTCTGTGTGTCATAAGTCTTTGTTTTTTGTTGTGACTTTGATGATGGGACAGACTGTGAAGACTCCTCTGAGTTTGACTTTAGATCACTGGACTGAAGTTAGGGCTAGAGCACACAACGTGTCAGTTGAGATTAAAAGGCACCATGGCAGGCATTTTCTTCTTGGAGTGGCTGACATTTGATATCGGCTGGCCTCCAGAGGGCACCTATGACTTAACCATCATTTTTGTAGAATCGGCTCTCCTCCATCTGTCTTTGGTGTCCCGTTGGGAAGGAGGAGTGATATGGAATCTGCTCCCTTTCATCTGTCTCTGGTGAGCTCATGGATGCTCCAGTCTGAATCAGTTCAGTTTTGTGGTGATCTCAAGGCAGCTGCTTGTTTTTTGTTTGTTTGTTTGTTTTTGTGCGCACTTCTGTTTTTTTGTCTGTTAACCTTTTGATTGTCTTTCTGTGTGACTGAATGCTATTTGTCCTCTTCAACAAACCTCTATTTTCTAGACTCTATTATTGTTTTTCTCACTAGCCCACTTGAAATACTTGTTAGTGGCTGTTACAGGAAATACAGAATGCTACTAGAGCCAGAAAGAATGTTTCAGACACAGATGGAAGGCCGTCACTTCTGACTGTTGACTTGAAAATGCCTGAAGGTAGGGAACTGCCAGACTCCATTGGTGGGTCCCTGAGGGGCTGAAAAATGGTCATTTGGCTAAGGTAAGAAAAAAATACGAAGAAAAGTTGTAGAAACTTGAGGGGTTAAGCTAAGTTGCTGAGAGAGTTAGTATAAGTTGCAGAGAAAGTAAGGTTAAAGTGTGGTTCAGGGTGTGTACACATAAGTGGACAGCACCTAGTAACTATAGAGGATCATAAGAGATAAAAGAGAAAGAAGATAGTGAAGAAAAGAGACAAAAAGAAGAAAAAGCTAGAGAACTAAAAAGAAATAAAAGACAACAGAGAAACTTATACTGGCCACAGTAGTTAGAGAGACTAGAAAGACAATACCTGGCAACAGAAGAGAATTCCTAGCTAAAGATCAGAGTGCCTATTGTAAGAAAAAAGGACATGGGTCAGGGCCTGTCCCAGGAGAGAGGAGAAGCCCACCATTGTTTTGTGGATAAAGGGGCCAAACACTCTGTGCTCCTACGCCCAAGTGGGCCAGTGTCCATCAAAAGACCTTGGGTACAGGGGGCTACCAGCAACAAACAATATTTATGGACTACCTGAAGAACAGTAGATCTTGGTGTGGGCTGGGTATCCCACTAGTTCATGGTTATCCCTGACGGACCCTATCTCTTGCTCATGAGAAATTTGCTCTCCAAAATGGCTTGTGTGGGCTGAACTGGTTGGGTGAAGCCATGTGTATGCATATGGGCAGACTGTGTATGTGGAGCTTAAGACCCATGCTGACCCTGTCTCAGTGAACCAGTACTTGAAAGGTACTCTCTTCTGCATGAGCTGTGTACCCTCAAGTCAAAAATGCTTTGCCTTTAAATGAAATGTCCCAGAGGATGGGACCACTGGTCAGATGACATGGACTAGATTCTTCACCACTTGGGGGCAATCTGGTCACCTTGCTGCCCAGTCCTGACCTGGAGCCACCACAGCACAAGTGTCAAGTACTGGCAGTAGCCCATGGGTGTAGGGAAGACCTCTGTGATTAACCAATCGACCACTGCTGAAAGCTGAGGCTACCTTTTCTACAGATGGGAACAGTTCTCTTCATGAAGGTCAGAGATGAGTGGGTATTGCCATGCTGGATAACAAAAATGTCATCTGGGATGGACAAACCTCTACCCCCAGCACATTAGCGCAGATGTCTTTGCCATCTCTTGGATGCCCTGATGAAGCCAGCAACTGTGAGTATTATTCTTTGCCCAGGACATTAGGAGGGAAGAGATTCAGTGGCATGGGGCAATAACAATGCAGATAAAGTGGCTCAAAGAATGGCTACGCAGGAGCCTATCCTGGTTGTATGCCTACAAGAGACAGCCACTGGAAACTGGGATCGGACTAAGGGATAGCCTCACCTAGAATGTACAACAGAAGCAAAGGCCCAAATTGCATAGAAAAAAAAAAGAAAAAAAAAAAGAGAGAGATAATGGCGCACTTGAGAGAAAACTATATAAACTATATTCCCTAGAGAACAAACGAAAGACTCACTTTGCCAAAAACACAAATGTACTGATTTAGGAAATATGAAGCTTATCCAAGTAGTTAAGCTATATGTAATAGACATTAAGATTTTAGCCAGAGAGGCAGTATAAAAATGTAAGGTATGCCAGCAAGTGAATGCTTAGCAAGCAAACAGGGCAAAGAGACCTAGGGAGTTTAGTGAGAAGTCGAAGTGAACTTCACTGAGATAAAACTAGGAAAATATGGTTGCAAGTATCTCCTAGTGCTTGTAAATACCTTTTCAGGAACAGGTAGAAACTTTCCCCACCAAGCAGGAGGTGGCCTCGGTAGTCATCAAGAAGATACTGGAAGAAATCTTTTCCTGGTTTGGAGTATCCAAGGTAATCGGGTCAGACAACAGCCATGCTTTTGTTGCCAAGGCAAGCCAGGATGTGACCAGATATTTAGAGGTCGATTGGAAATTACATTGTATTTGCAGACCTCAAAGTTCAGGACAGGTAGAGTGAATAAATAGAACTCTAAAAGAGTCCCTGACTAAATTGACCATGGAGACTGTCGCAGACTGGGTGGTACTCCTTCCCTCTTGCTCTCTTCAGAGCAAGAAATATCCCTTCCAGATTCAGCCTTATCCCCTTTGATATCTTATATGGGGCCTCAGCTCCTCTGACTGTATTAGATGAGGTTATTGAACCAACATGTCATAGTAATAATGATTTGTATGCCAGGCTAAAGGCTACAGGTGATACAGAAAAAAAATCTGGTCAGAGCTGGCAGCAGCCTATGCCCCAGGGACCCCTGAGTCATCTCACCAGTTCCAGGTCGGAGACTCGGCTACATAAGAAAACACCAAGTCCAGACACACGAGCCTTGCTTGAAAGGACCATACCTGGTGCTGCTGACCACCCTGACAGCTGTCAAGTCTAGTCTCAGCCCTCACCAGCCGCATACTAGCTGTTGGGGCTAGGAGCTGGGACCTAGAGGTACACTCAAATCTTCAAAAAGCTCCCTGGACCTGCATGTTAGAGAGGTGGATACATCAGAGACGTTATTGATGGGGTTGCTGTAATGCTCACTTGAGGAATGTGCTTTAGAAACAACAATTTCATGTTTGCCCTGGGTTTCATAGAGATAGGTCCCCCAATCATAGGTGTGGGGGTAGGCTTGATTTTTTTTTTGCAAATGATGTAACATCCACTTACTATGAAGGTATTGCATATGTTAGTACTCCTAACAATTCTTAGGACTGTGCCTCAGGGATCACAATCTGTATAAGTTCAGAAGTTCTAAAAGGCTGTCATGACTTTTGTGTGTGGGTTCAGATGCTGTCCAGATTGGAATGCTGATGCTAAAGACTTAGTAAGATACAAAAGAGAGTTGAGAATTATTCTGGAAATTATTTTAGGGCTGATTTAGGTGCTGCAAGGGCAGCTACAAGGACATCTGCTATTGCCCTGCAACACAAGGCTTATGGAGAATTTAGAACTGCCGTTCACTTAGATACAAATAGAGTAAAAAAGACTTTTTAGCTGACCTCCAAGAATCCCTAACCTCCCTCTCAGAGGTAGTACTTCAGAATAAGAGAAGACCTGATATTCCTTAAAGAAGGAGGTCTGTGTGCTACACTAAAAGAAGAATGTTGCTTCTATGTAGAACATCCAGGAGTAATTAAAGACTCCATGAGTAAACTTCAAAAAAAGATTAGACAAAAGACAGAGAGACAGAAAAGCACATCTGGGATATTTCGAAAGCTGGTTTAGTAGACCTCCTTGGATGACTACTCTGATATTTTGCCCTTATGGGACCCTTCTTAATTTTGCTTCTGCTTCTGCTAATAGGTCCATGTGTGTTAAATAAACTAGTTACCTTCATTAGAGAAAGAGTAAGCGCTGTTCAGATTTTGATGTTATGTCAGCAATATCATGTTTTACAAGGTTAAAAAAATCAATATTATGAAGATACTGAAATTTAGTTCTATGATTAGAACTAGCCACTAGAAGAAGTGGGGAATGAAAGGTAGAAGTTTTAAGGTTGCCCCCCCCCCCACAGCCAAAAGTTGAAAGACCTCCGGAGAGGACCTTTCCCTCAGGAAGAGACCCAAGCGCCCAATGACTGAGCTGAGGCCACTCGGATGCAATCAGCAAGAGGGTTTATTGGTGTACTGTTTAATGGAGACAGGAGTAGCAGTGGCCTTTAACTGGATAATTAGGGGAGGCTGTTGGAGCGCCAACCCCATCCCGCCAGTCTCTGCCCAGGCCAGTGGGAATTTCGTGACCCAAGAGTCTATTTCTAGAGATTTTGGCTTGTCCTGTTCTGGTTCATATAATCTATATTCATCTTCTAACTGAAGGGTTAAAATCTGAAGAGGAGTACTGCAAGGGCCGATTACTCGGGTCCCTCCTTCTTCAAAATGGATCTGAGCTTTTAATTTGTTAAGCAAGTCACGGCCCAGCAGAGGGTATGGGCAATCCGGAACATGTAAGAAGGAATGAGTCGGGTTGGGATTTAGCCCAGTGGTAGAGCGCTTGCCTAGGAAGCGCAAGGCCCTGGGTTCGGTCCCCAGCTCCGAAAAAAAGAACCAAAAAAAAAAAAAAAAAGAAGGAATGAGTCACCTTACCAGTAGCCAACTGAACCCGGCGATCTGTAGTCCAACGGTATCTCTTGCTGCCAGTGGCTCCTTGTACCCAGGCCGTCCAGTCGCTGAGTTGTCCAGGGGCCTGGGTGAGGACTGAGTGCTGGGCTCCTATGTCCACCAGAAAGGTGACTGGCTGCCCCCCAACTGCAAGAGTTATCCTGTGCTAAGGGTGGGGGCTCCTGGCCCTGACCTCCCTAATCTTCATGTAGGGCCAAGAGGGAGGTCTGTGGGCGGGGTCTTCGGAGCCCACTGGGTTTCTTAGGGCAATCTCTGGCCCAGTGTCCTCTTTCTTTGCAATAAGCACATTGATCCTTATCTAGCTTTGGCCCCTTTTGAACTCCCACCCTCTCTCCCCTTTTCTCTTGACCCTGAACTACGGCGGCCAAAATTCGACTCAACTCTTTGCTTCTTTTTCAGCCTCTCTCATCCTTTTCTCTACGTACTCTATCTTCCTTTTCTTCTTGTGTCTCTCTCTTGTTATAAATTCTTTCTGCCTCCTTAAGTAAATCCTGTAATGTATATCCTTGTAAATTCTCTAGTCTCTGTAGCTTGGCCCTGATATCTGGTGCTGCCTGCCAGATGAAGGACATGGAGATACTTGTCATTTGTCCTGGATCATCTGGATCATAAGGGGTATACATGTGATAAGCTTCCTTAAGTCTCTCTAGGAAGGCTGAGGGAGTCTCCGCAGCCTCTTGTACAACTTGTTTCACCTGAGCCAAATTGGTGGGTCTTCGTGCCGCCCCTCGAAGACCCGCTAGGAGCAACTGGTGATAAAGGCGTAGGTGTCTCCTACCTTCAGCCGTGGTGAAATCCCAATCAGGTCTCGTAAGTGGGAATGCGTCATCGATCTCTTCCAGGAGCAAGGTGGGGCGTCCATTGTCCCCCAAAACATGTTTCCTGGCCTCTAAGAGCACTCTCTGCTTCTCCTCAGAGGTCAGGAGGGCCTGTAAAAGTTGCTGGATATCATCCCAAGTGGGCTGATGGGTGAGCAAGACAGATTCTATCAGGTCGGTGAGAGCCACCGGATCCTTAGAAAAGGGGGGGTTGTGTTGTTTCCAGTTATATGTCGGCCGCTGAGAACGGCCAGTATTGCGTCTGGCTGCCGACCCCTTGTCTAAGCGGAAAGGCCTGGGAGGTGAAGTCTGGCGCCACCTCGCGTCATCCCCGCAGTCTTCCAGCCACAGGGGAAGGGGCCGCCTCGTGTCGCAGTCTAGCAGGCGTCTCCACTTCCTCTTCCCTGGGCGGGGATGTAGGTACAGGGTACGGAGGAGGTTCTTCCAACAGGAGATCTATAAGGGGGGAATTTGGGTCCGCTGGGAGGACAGGTTTCGGGGGAGGGACTTTGGGAGGCTCTTCCTTAGTTAGAGCAGGATAGAGAGAGGAAGAAGCAACCAAAGGGTCAAGTGGACTCGGGGAAACAGGTTTAGGGGAAACAGGAAGCCAATTCGGGTCCACAAAGGGTTCTGGCCAAGGAGGAGGGCTAAATGCCAAGCTCTCCCAGGTGACAATGTAGGGCACCTGGTCAGGGTGTCCGTACGGCTTCTGGCAGAAAATCAGTTCCTTAACCTGAAAAATAGTGGTCTTGTTAAAAATGCCTTTCACCGGCCATCCCACATCATAAGTGGGCCTCTCGGACGTGCAGAGGTTCTGCCATTTTCCTTTCTTGATCTCAACCGATTGATCACGTGCTCAGTCTCGGACGTCCTTCCAATGGTCTAGAGTGAGACTCAACGGGGTTGTTAGCGATTGTCCCATGGTAGCTTCAAAGAAAATTAGGGCACAAATTAGACAGACAAATCCAATGATCAGACAAACAACAGACAGACGCGCCTCGTGGCTTCAATGTAAAACCCAAAACAAAGAGTCAGATGGAGGTGCCAAGGGTCCTGGACCCTCTCCTCCAAGCAAAACCGTATCCCTCCGATACGGACTGAGCCCCAAAGAAACGGGCTCCAGACACCCTTGGAACGTCTTCCAGGGCTGTGGGGGGAGAAGTCCGAGCTCGTCAGCTCCTTCTCTGGCCGGCCCAAACGGAGGCACTGAGGGTCCTGAACCCTGAGTCACTGAAGGCCCTGGGCCTTCTCCTCCGACCAAAACCCAGATCTGAGTCCAAAACTGAGACAAATTGAACATGCGCACAGGACAAGACAAGACAAGACAGGTCAAGACACGACAGATGCCATCCGGCTTACCTCCCGGTGGGTGGTCAGTGATCTCTGGGCGGAGGATCTCCAGATCCCAGGCGAGCCCTCAAATGAGACCTCTGGAGAGGGCCTTTCCCTCAGGAAGAGACCCAAGCGCCCAATGACCGAGCCGAGGCCACTCGAATGCAATCAGCAAGAGGGTTTATTAGTCTCTTCAGAGGACTTGCGCTTCCAGCAGCTCCAGCATGGGGCTTTTATAGGGTTTGGGGAAGCAGAAGTAGGCTTACAGAAGCAGATGCATAGTTACGGGGATTGGTGGATTTAAACAAGGCATATAGACATGTTCACATATGATTGGTATTTCACATGATGAGGTAATAAGGTATAGCTACACACATTGGCAGGTTTGAATCATATTCGAATGAGGTTGTAACGTGGTAAGAGAGTACGTTCGGGCTGGGACGTCCTGAATTTCTGGGGCTAGGGGCTTATCCTTTCCTGCCAGGTGGCCTGTGAGTCAGAAATGGTACTCCTAGTCTGTTCTGTATTCCTTTCCTTTTATGGTCTGTTAGTTTTAATGGTGACTCGGCCCTAGGTATTTGGGCGTGCCTGGGCTCGTTCAAGCCTCTTGCATCTCTGAGTTAAGACTCATGGGGGGGGGGTCTTTCAAAGTTAGAGCAGAACAATTACATGAGCTGGTTCAGCAACTCTCTGGTTCAGCAATTCTCTCCCAGGAACTAGCTGACCATAAAGTTAAATTAAAATCTTAAAGAACAATCTTGAAAAACAGGAAGACCATAAAGTTAAACAATGTTGAGAAACAGGAAGCTCCTCCTTGTGATTTTTCACTTGTATTCTCGACACTTTCCAATGACGCTATCCCTACCTCCCTGGGTTGTGGTTTCTTCCTTTAAATTCCCCTTCTCCCAGCTACTCGTCATCTAACTCCTCTGCCCCTGTGTGGCATACGAGTCTTGACCCCAGGGCACTGGTTCTTATCAATAAATCTTGTATGATTACAGCAAGGATGGTCTCTTGTGAGTTCTTAGGGGCTTGCATCATCCTAATAGTTGAGTGAGGGTCTCCCTACTCTGGGGGGTCTTTCAAAACAAAGAGTCTAATTTTTATGCCAATATCATGGTCTTTTTAGTAGTTTAGATCTGTAGTAAAGTTTGAAATCAGAGAGGGCGATGCTCCTGGAATTCCATTTATGATTCAGGATTAATTTAAGCAATCTAGGGGATTGTACCTATGTTCTGCTTAACACACCTTTTCCAGTCTACTTCTCTCTATGTTCTCCTATTTTTCTGGAGATTTCTCTGTCTATATTCTTTTTACTTAATATTCTAAGTGATCTCTTTGTACCCCTTGTTTGTGTGTGTTCTCTAAGCAGTTCTCTCTCTTTTTATCCAAAAGAATATTTTTTCTTTCTGGATAGGTCATCTCCTGCAGAAAATATGTATGGTATTTTTTTTTTCGAAAATCTCTGTACCAATACTATACAGTTTTTATAACGATTGCTCTGTAATACAGGTGGAGGTCAGGGGTTCTTTTATTGTTGATAATAAGGTTCACTGTATTATTTTTTTCTTCCAAATTGACCCGTACAGCAGGTTAGTTATTCAGGGTCCCAAAGAGGCGCTACCTGAGGGTCAAGGGGCGGGGGGAGAAAAGAAGGAGACAAGGCAAGGTTCTTTTGTCAAGGTCTCCTCTATTGAGAGGAATGTACAGCATTTAAAGCTCTGAAGCAGGAATTGAAGCAGGAACTGAAGCTTAGGGTGGGGGAGTACTGGGAAGTGCCCAAGGACATAGGGTAAATCATTAAACTGCAAGATATTCTCCTTAGACACTGAGGCAACAGTCTTCCGGGGACAAGTTCTTTGAAAAGGTCAAGCCCTTCTCAGGAATCTGCTCAGGACAGGGCTTTAGCTTTGCTTAGTTCAGATGTCTGGTCCAGACACAAATGAATTTGCAAATTGCTCTACAGAGAATTGAGTGGAGATTTGGATGAGGATTGCTTTGACTCTGTAGATTGCTTTAGGCAAGATGGCAATTTTTACTATATTAATCCTGCCAATCCGTCAGCATGGGAGATCTTTACAACCTCTGAAAAGTTTAATTTCTTTCATCAGAGAGTTGATGTTTTTTTGCATACAGATTTTTCACTTGCTTGGTTAGAGTTACTCTAAGGCATTTTATAGTATCTGTGACTATTGTGAAGGGTATTGTTTCGTTAATTCCATTCTCAGCCTGATTAGGTCAACTTCAGGTCTAGGTTAAAACCAGAAGGAACCTGTGCCACTGGTGAAGGTTCATATGTGCCTGGATCCTGAAGGATTTAGTTAATTCAGTGTTGGAGTAGATGTTGTGGCCTCCTCACCTGTGACTCTGGGCACTTTACAGAACCTGGGAGAATGGCTCAGGGTATTGTAGGCAGTGTGGATGCAGAGCCAGTACCCCATGTCTGTTCAGGATTCAGGTTCAAACTGTTCCTGGGCATGTTAGAGCACTTGGGAGTCGAGCTTCCTCTGGGATATTGGGATTGGGTGAGGAGCCATTGCCTAAGGTCTGCCCAGGGTACTGGTTAAGATTGGAAGGAACCTATTCCACTAGCTGGACAGACAGTTACTATGTGCCTGGATCCTGGGTACCCATTTAGTTTGGGTGTTGGCGCAGATGTATTCTCCTCACCTGTAGTATGAGATGCTAAGAAAATGGTATATTCTTTTGTTTTAAGGCGAAATGTTCTGTAGATATCTGTTAAATCCATTTGGTTCATATCTTCTATTAGTTTCACCGTGTTCTTGTTATGTCCCTATTTCAATGACCAGCCTACTAGTAAGCATGGGTTGTTCAATTCTCCTGCTAATATTGTGTCAGGTTCATTGAGTGTTTTGAGCTTTTGTAAAGTTGCTTTTATGAATGTGGGAGTCATTGAATTTGGGGTATAGACATTCTGGGTTGAGAATTTCTTTTGGTCCATTTTTCCTTTGATGAATACAAAATTTCTTTCCCCATCAAACTTGACAACTTTCAGTTGAAAGTCTATATTATTGGATATTAAGATGGAAACTCCCATTTGTTTCTTGTGACCTTTTGTTTAGAAGACTTTTTTCCCAGTCTTCTGTGTTGATTTAGTGTTTGTCATTGTCATTGAGGTGTGTTTCTTGTATGTGTCAAATTGCTGGATCCTAGTTGCATATCCACTCTGTTAGGGTATGTCTTTTTCACTCGGTAATTAAATCCATTTATATTGAGAGATACCAAAAACAGATCATCATTATTCCTGTTACTTTTGTTGTTGTAGATGGCATAAGATATATGTGATTCTCTCCTTTTGTTTTTTTTATAAGATGATTGTTATCTTGTTTTTCTCAGGTGTTGGTGTCCTCCTTGTGTTGGAGCTTTTCTTCTAGAATCCTCTGTAGGGTTGGATTAGTGAACAAACACACACAAACACACACACACACACACACACACACATACACACACACACACACACACACACACCACACACGTCTATAGACTTCTAGAACATTTATGGCTATCTCTTTCTTTAGGTTGGGGACACTTTCTTATATTACTTTTTTGAAGATGTTTTCAGGTTCTTTTAGATGGGAATGTTTGCTCTTTTTGATTCCTATTTTTATTGTTTGGTCTTTTCATTGTGTTCTGGATTTCCTGGTTGTTTTAAGTTAGGAGATTTTTATATTTTGAATTTTCTTTCACCATTGTGTCAACATCTTCTAACGTATGTTTTACATCTTAGATTCTATTTTCTATCTCTTGTATTCTGTTGTTGATGCTTTGCATCTGTAGTTCCTGACCTCTATCCTAGGTTGTCTATTTCCAGGTTTGCTTCCATTTTTTTTCTTTTTATTTCTACTTTCATTTTTAGGTCTTGGACTATTTTGTTTAATTCCTTCTCCTGTTGATTATGTATTTCAGTATATCTTTAAGTAAATTTATTTGTTTCCTCTTTAAGGACTCTTACCTGTTTACCTGTATTTTCCTATATTTCTTTCAGTGAGTTATTTATCTCCTCCTTAAAGGATTCTATTATCCTCGCGAGATAGGATTTTAAGTCAGCATCCTGTTTTTCAGGTGTGTTAGTGTATCCAATGCTTGCTATGGTGGCAAACCTGGGTTCTGATGCTGCCAGAATATATTGGCTTCTGTTGTATATGGTCTTGTGTTTGACTCTCAGTATCTGGTTATCTCTGGTGTTAACAGGCCTGTCTGGAGCCTGCCTCCCATGTTCTTTGGTTGCTTCAGGTTTCCTGGGAGGCTTGTACCCCTAGTTGTGACAGATCTCTTATGATATCTTTAGACTCTAGGTTTCTGTGGCCCTGGTTGTAGCAGACCTCCTGGGAAGAAAGGCACCTCTAGACTCTGAGATTTTCAGAGGAGCAGACAAGCTGATGATCTGCCTAGGCAGAAGGCTCAGCCAGGAATGTGAGTGAAGTTCACAAAGGGGTTGGGGAGGAGATGGGTACAGAGTCCACTGGGCTCCTTGGGGTTCCCAGCTGCTATGCTTATTTAGGACGGTACCTTACCTATCAGTCTGAATGTAGAAGACATCCTGGAGGGCCTTCAGACTGTGGGGTCTTCTGAATAACAGGTGGAAATTGAAGTTCAGAAAGTTCTAGAACTGTACTGAATATTTGCTAATAACTTCTAAAAGATTCTTAAAATTTTCTTAATTATTCCATGGTTAAAGATCTCTGACTTATTTTTTCCTCTCACTATGTGATTTATTAAACAATCTCTCTCTGTGATTTATTTAACTCTTTGTTTAAAGAGAAACTAGGGAACCTTAACTCTTAATGTTCTATGCTTTTTTAAGCACTAACAACTTTAGTCTTATTACTTGTGCTTTAAAAAGCAATAATATTTGGCAGTTAATACACACTGTTTAGTAGCAATTAATTACATAAAAGGATTTAGTTCTACTACTCCTTTCTCTTGTGAGTTAGCCACAAGCCTCTCTGACTAAACAGGTTAACTCTTTTTAAATCAGAGAGGAAGGAAATGAAAAAAAAAATTAAGATGCTTTATACAGTCAATTATGAACAGACACATATAAATTCAAACACTCATACATGCACACATGCATACACAAACACACACTCACACACACAAACACCCACATCCACTCAAAACACACACACACACACACACACACACACACACACACACACACACACACACACACACTGGCTGGGCCCAATTGTCTATCACAACTCCACAAATATTCATGAATACTTATATACATACACATGTACCCTACACACAAACATATAGAGAAGCAGACATACACATTTGCATGGACTTATGTATGGATGGAGCAAAGCTTCCCAAGCCAAACATTCAACCAACAAATTTGTATCTTTTTTTGTCATCTTTTTATATTTTGTTAGACAAAGTGTTCTTTAGACAATTACCTCACAGATAAAGTCTTACGTAAAATGGGAGTTACAGAAGGATATAGATATTAAATTCAAAGCAATGTTTCATTGTGATATACTCATTAAAAATTTAATGTAACAGTTTTTACATGGTCTTGCCTTATCATAGTACAGAGCTGTGACTTTATTGTTGGACCTAAATGTTTTTCCTTAAACACAGTATTTTCCCACGTCTATTTATTTTTTATTTTTTATTTTTTTTAGTGTGATTATAAAAGCTCATTGTATTTCTTATTGTGCTGCTTTTACTTACTATTATGGGGATGGACAGATTTTATTATTGATTTTAAATTTATTATATTTTTATAGCAACTAAGACCATGCCTAAAATGTTTTCTTAAAATTATTTTAATCAAATCAGAAATTCCATAGAATTATTATCTATCTGCCTATATAGCATCACTATAAGACACAAATATCTTTGTAGGTCTGTAGAAATCTACTCAAAAGGGTGGATAAATATCTATTGATTGTTATATATTTAACAATAACAGAAAAAGCATTTTAATAGCAGTAATCTTCCCTGAAGTGAAATTCTTTTTGGTCCTGCCTAGAGAAGAAATTCTGTCTTTATCTTTAACTATCCCTAGTGGGACCATCTCAGGAAAGTCACCTGAAACTTTGAACTTCTCCTTAGTGGCTCTAGGCAAGAGTCACTGGATATTTTGAACATTATAGATTTAACATTTGCTTTGACCAATGTTTCTATTTCTTTTATCTTATCATCAATTTGTGAAATCCTTACTTCTATCTCTGATATTCTGTTTGTGGTGCATGCATTTATAATTCACTTTCTTACAAACATTTTCTATTTCCAGAATTCTCTCATTTTGTGTTTTATATTTAGCTTCTATTCTAAATTTTAGGTATTAAACAATATTTTTTAGTTTCTCTCGACTACTTGTCATTATTTAGTCCTTTTTTGTTTAGTTTTCTTTAGGGATTTACTCACTTGCTCCAATTTTTTAGTTTGTTTTTTCTTCACTTTCTTCATATTTTTAATTTATATGTTCTTTTTTTTTTTTTTTTGACAGTAAAGCCTGTGCCCCACATTCCTGGTCAGCCCTTCTACAGTTCCTTATTCTATTCCTCCTCTCCATTACCTCTGAGAAAGTGATCCTTGCACAAGGCCTCTCCCTTCCCTGGGGCTTAAAATCTCTTGAAAACTAAACTTGTCTTCTCCCACTGAGGTCAGATAGTCCTATCTCTAAATGTGTGTGTCAGGGGTTTGTGACCAGCACAAACATGCCTTTTTCATGGCTTAGTCACTGGGAGCTCCCTTGTGTCCCTGTTATTTGAGACTCCTGATCTTCCAATGAACTCAATCTCCCTTTCAGGTTCTAAAATCCTGCCTCAAATTCAAGCACAGGGATCCCTGACTTCAGTCCAACTGTTGGATATAGAGATCTGCATCAGTCTCGGTCAGCTGATGGTAGGGCCTATCATAGGATAGCCATGTGAGGCTCCTGTCTGTAATCACATAATAGCATTAGTAATACAGCAATAGTGTCAGGCCTTGGTGCTACCCCCTAAATCCCATTAGATGTATCTCTATTTGGGCAGGTATTTCCTTCAGTCTCTTCTTCATTTTTTTTCTTTGTAGTTCTTTTACACAGGGACAATTCTGGATCAGTTTCTTCTCTCTATTGTTGGACATTTTGGCTAAGGTCACCCCATTGAATCCTGAGAGTCTTTCACCTCTGGGTCTCTGATACTTTTTAAAGTGTCTCCCCACCAACCTCCATCAGGGGCTTCATATTTCCATTCATTCTCCTGGCCCTCTATGCTTCTCCCTGTCTTCCAGCCCCCATACTTAATCTAATTCTACCTTTCCCATCCCCCATCCTCTCTCCCACCCAGGTTCCTTTCTAGCTCTGCTCATGATTATTTTCATCCCATTCTAAGTGGGATTGAAATACACTCACTTAGACCTTTCTGTTTTTTATACTTTTTTATGGACTGTGGCCTGTACTCTAGGTGTTCTGTACTTTTTGGCTAATATCAATTTATCAGTGAGCACATACTAGGCATATACTTTTAGGCCTGGGATATCTCACTCTCAATCAGGATATTTACTTGTTCCCTCCAGTTGCCTGCAAAATTTATGAGGTCCTCATTTTTATAAATCATTTTTTTTAATATTTATTTATTATGTATACATCATAAGCTTTCTGCCTGCATGTATGCCTGCAGTCCAGAAGAGGGCATCAGATCTCAATACAGATGGTTATAACCCACCATGTGGTTGCTGGGCATTGAACTCAGGACCTTTGGAAGAGCAGACAGTGCTCTTAACCTCTGAGCCATCTCTCCAGCCCGAGGTCCTCATTTTTAACACTGAATAATATTCTACTGTGTAAATGAACCATGTTTTCTGTATCCATTCTTCAGTTAAGGGACAACTGGGTTTTTTTCCAGCTTTTAGGTATTACAGATAATGCTTCTATGAGCATAGTAGTGCATACATCTTTCTCCACATCCTCTTGGTGTATCTTACAAAGCAAGGGAAATATATGTATGACATGAACTTCAAATCCTTGAAGAAAGAGATCAAAGAAGACCTCAGAAGATGTAATGCTTCCCATGTCCATGGATTGGTTGGTTTAACAGAGTGAAAACGACCATCTTACCAAAAGTAATCTACAGATTCAATGTAATCCCTGTCAATATTCCAACAAAATTCTTCAAAGACATAGAGAAATTCTCAGGTTCACATAGAAAAGCAAAAACCCAAGATAGACAAAACAATTCTCAACAATAAAAGATCTTTGAGGGGTATCACCATCCCTGATTTCAAGTTTTACTACAAAACAATAGCATTAAAGGCAGCATGATATTGATAGAGAGGTAGACATAAATCCACACACCTAGGAACACTTGATCCTGGACAAACAAGTCAAAAGCATACAGTCAAAAAAGAAAGCATTTTCAATAAATGGTGTTTGTCTAACTGGTGGTCTATATTTATAAGAATGAAAATACATCCAAATTTGTCACTTCATAAAGCTCAACTACAAGTTGATCAAGGATCTCAACATCAAACCAGATACATTGAATGCAAAAGAAGAGAAAGTGGGAAAGAACCTCAAATCTCTGCTTGTGTCAAATTTTGAGGCACAAGTAGAAATTTTGCGCATTGGATGCCCCAAGCTCTAAGACCAACAATTGATAAATGGGACTTCATGAAACTGAAAAGTTTCTGTAAGGTAAAAGTGACAGTCAATAGGACAAATCAGAAAATGTATTCACTAGCCCTACATCAGATAGAGGGCTAATATATAAATATATATAAAGAACTTATGAAGTTAACCTCCAAAAAACTGAGTAACCCAAATAAAAAATGGGGTATCGAGTTAACAGAGAATTCAGAACGGAGGAAGTTTGAATGATAAAAATCACAAAGAAATGTTCAAAGACCTTAGTCATCAGAGAAATGCTGTTGGGAGCAATGCCCATGAAACCCTCCATGATTGATGTTCATATTTTGTAACCATAATATTAGAGTTAAGTATGACTGTGTTCATGGAAAATCCCCAGGAGGCAGCAGAAGATTAATACAAGTCTGGTGGTCAGGATGAATAATAATATGATAAAGTTGTGACCTTGCTGAGAAATACATCTGACATCAAGATGCTCAATGTGATAACTTGTAACCTTTCTGAAAAACCATCATCCTGCTGACTAATAGACATGACAAACCTGTGAACTTTCTGACATCCTGTTGACATCAGCTGACCACAAGAAGCTGTGTCCTTGGCCTGTGTAAATATTTCACACTTCTCCCTCTCTCTGTTACCCCTGTTATGGTATGAATTCAGCCTTGGGAAAAATAAAATTGTCGCTTTGATCAGACTCTTGTCTTGTCGTCCTACTTTGAGTCTCTTGTCCTCCATTCTCTTCCAGGTACCCTCTGCATTCTCACTGCTAAAATGCGAATCAAAATGTCCCTGAGATTCTACCATGAACCAGTAAGAATGTGTAAGATCAAAAATTCAAGTGACAACACATTTTCTTTGCTTTCTTTAAGGGATTTATTCATTTCTTTTTAAAGACTTCTATCATTTTCATAAAGTTGGTTTCACGGTCTTTTTGATGTACTTCAGTTTTTCGGGTTTTTTTTGAATATTCAATTCTTATCTACTATGACCGGTGGTATCTGGTGATAATGCTGCCCTGGCTATTGTTGGTTTTGTTCTTATGCTGGCCTCTAGGCATCTGTGTTGGGTTATTAAAGATGTAGGTAACAATTTTGTTGTTGGTCCATGTTAGATGGCTATTTTGCTTTTAATTCTATTTCCTCTCTGATCTTCTGGCCTACGTAGTCAGTGGTTGAGCAGAGGTCTGTATTTGAGTTTGGGGCAGGATTTCTGGTGTTCTGTATTTTCAATTGTGGATCAAGGGTTCTCTACTCATGTGGCATATTACGATCTAAGACATCGTAATGAGACAAGGTGAGGTGAATGAATATAGAGTTGGGGAAAGACCAATAGAATGAAGGAATTGTGATGAATTATTATCATGATAAATATGGTGATTTGTGTGCCAATAATAGTTATTAATCAAATAATTACTTCTTATTTTTAGATATTTTCTTTAAAATTCTTTTATCTACCAGTTTCACAATAAACTTAATGACCTTACAGTCTTTTAGATTACTTTTCTTTACAAATTATATGCATAATCTAAAAGCCATTTTTCAATTTCAAATTATTTAAAATACAAAAATTTTCAAAATTCAATGTCTCTTTTTTTCTTTTTTTCTTTATTAACTTTAGTATTTCTTATTTACATTGAGAGTGTTATTCCCTTTCCTGGTTTCAGGGCCAACATCCCCCTAACCCCTCCCCCTCCACTTCAATATGGGTGTTCCCCTTCCCATCCTCTCCCGATTACTGCCCTCCCACAAACAATAACGTTCACTGGGGGTTCAGTCTTAGCAGGACCAAGGACTTCCCCTTCCACTGGTGCTCTTACCAGGCTATTCATTGCTACCTATGAGGGTAGAGTCCAGGGTCAGTCCACATATAGTCTTTGGGTAGTGAATTAGTCCCTGGAAGTTCTGGTTGGTTGGCATTGTTGTTCATATGGGGTCTCAAGGCCATTCAAGCTCTTCCAGTCCTTTCTCTGATTCCTACAATGGCGGTCCCGTTCTCAGATCAATATTTTGCTGCTGGCATGCGCTATTTATTTGCTGTATTCTGGCTATGTCTCTCATGAAAGATCTACATCCGGTTCCTCTTGGCCTGTACTTCTTTGCTTCACCCATCTTGTCTAATTGGGTGACGATATATGTATGTGCCACATGTGGGACAGGCTCTGAATGGGTGTTCCTTCTGCCGCTGTTTTAATCTTTGCCTTCCTATTCCAAGCCAAGGATATTCTTTTTCCCCTTATAAAGAAGGAGTGAATCACTCACATTTTGATCATATGTCTTGAGTTTCATACGTTCTGTGCATCTAGGGTAATTCAAGCATTTGGGCTAATAGCCACTTATCAATGAGTGCATACCATGTGTGTTTTTCTGTGATTGGATTACCTCACTCAGGATGATATTTTCCAGTTCCAACCATTTGCCTACGAATTTCATAAAGTCATTGTTTTTGATATCTGAGTAATATTCCATTGTGTAGATGTACCACATTCTCTGTATCCATTCCTCTGTTGAAGGGCATCTGGGTTCTTTCCAGCTTCTGGCTATTATAAATAAAGCTGCTATGAACATAGTGGAGCACGTGTTTTTTCATATGTTGGGGCATCTTTTGGGTATATGCCTAAGAGAGGTATAACTGGGTCCTCAGGTAGTTCAATGTCCAATTTTCTGAGATTTCCAGAATGGTTGTAGCAATCTGCAATCCCACAAACAATGGGTGAGTGTTCCTCTTTCTCCACATCCTCACCAGCATTTGCTGACACCTGTCTTTTTCTTAGCCATTCTCACTGGTGTGAGGTGAAATCTCAAGGTTGTTCTGATTTTGCATTTCCCTTATGACTAAAGATGTTGAACATTTCTTTAGGTGTTTCTCAGCCATTCGGCATTCCTCAGCTGTGAATTCTTTGTTTGGTTCTGAACCCTATTTTTAATAGGGTTATTTGTCTCCCTGCAGTCTAACTTCTTGAGTTCTTTGTATATTTTGGATATAAGCCCTCAATTGTTGTAAGATTGGTAAAGATCTTTGCCCAATCTGTTGATTGCTATTTTGTCCTAACAACAGCGTCCTTTGCCTTACAGAATCTTTGCAGTTTTATGAGATCCCATTTGTCGATTCTTGATCTTACAGCATAAGCCATTGGTGTTTTTTCAGGAAATTTTCCCCAGTACCCATGTGTTCAAGATGCTTCCCCACTTTTTCTTCTATTAGTTTGAGTGTATCTAGATGATGTAGAGGTCCTTCATCCACTTGGGCTTAAGCTTTGTACAGGGTGATAAGCATGGATCGCTTTGCGTTCTTCTACGTGTTGACTTCCAGTTGAACTAGCACCATTTCCTGAAAATGCTATTTTTTTGCCATTGGATTGTTTTGGCTACTTTGTCAAAAAACAAGTGATCATAGGTGTGTAGGTTCATTTCTGGGTCCTCAATTCTATTCCATTGGTCTATTTGTCGGTCTCTGTATCAATATATTGCAATTTTTATCACTATTGCTCTGTAATACTGCTTGAGTTCGGGATACTGATTCCCCCTGAAGTCCTTTTATTATTGAGGATAGTTTTAGCTCTCCTGGTTTTTTTCTTATTCCAGATGGATTTGCAAATTGTTCTGTCTAACACTTTGAAGAATTGGATTGGTATTTTGATGGGGATTGCATTGAATATGTAGATCGCTTTTGGTAAATGGCCATTTTTACTATATTAATCCTGCCAATCCATGAGCATGGGAGATCATTCCATCTTCTGAGGTCTCCTTCAATTTCTTTCTTCAGATGTTTGAAGTTATTGTACAGATCTTTTACTTGCTTGGTTAAAGTCACACTGAGGTACTTATATTATTTGGGACTACTAAAAATGGTGTCGTTTCCCTAATTTCTTTCTTGGCTTGCTTCTCTTTTGTGTAGAGGAAGGCTACTGATTTATTTGAAGTAATTTTATACCCAGCCATTTTGCTGAAGTTGTTAATCAGCTTTACTTGTTCTCTGGTGGAACTTTTTGGATCACATAAATATAATATCATATCATCTGCAAATAGTGATATTTTGACTTCTTTTCCAATCTGTATCCCATTGATCTTTTGTTGTCTGATTGCTCTGGCTAGAACTTCAAGAACTACGTTGAATAAGTAGGGTATTTTATGTCATTATTCATAAGGGGAATTAATCTGAAGTTCTCTTTCTTTATTGAGTCTTTGTGAGGTTTATGAATAAGAGTACTTGTGGCTTCATAGAAGGAATTCAGTAGTGCTTCATCTGTTTCTATTTTGTGGAATAGTTTGGATAGTATTAGTATGAGGTCTTCTATGGAGGTCTGATAGAATTCTGCTCTAAACCCATCTTGGACCTGGGCTCTTTTTTGGTTGGCAGACCTTTAATGAGTGCTTCTATTTCGTTAGGAGTTTTGGCGTTGTTTAAATGGTTTATCTGTTCCTGATTTATCTTTGGTACCTTGTATCTGTCTAGGAAATTGTCAATTTCCTGCAGATTTTCAAGTTTTGTTGAATATAGGCTTTTGTAGTAGTGTCTTATGATTTTTTGAATTTCCTCTGATTCTGTAGTTATGTCTCCCTTCTCATTTCTTATTTTGGTAATTTGGATACAATCTCTGTGTCCTCTCCTTAGTCTGGATAAGGGTTTATCTACCTTGTTAATTTTCTCAAAGAACCAACTTTGGGTTCTGTTGATACTTTCTATGGTCCTTTTTGTTTCTATTTGGTTGATTTCCGCTCTGAGTTTGATTATTCCTTCCTTCTCCTCCTCCTGGGTGTATTTGCTTCTTTTTGTTCTAGAGCTTTTAGGTGTGCTGTCAAGCTGGTGACATATGCTCTCTCCTGTTTCTTTCTGCAGGCACTCAGAAATATGAGTTTTCCTCTTACCACAGCTTTCATTGTGTCCCATAAGTTTGAGTATTTGTAGCTTCATTTGCATTAAAATCTATGAAGTCTTTAATTTCTTTATTTCTTCCTTAACCGGGCTATTATTGAGTAGAGCACTGTTCAACTTCCATGTATATTTGGGCGTTCTTCCCTTATTGTTATTGAAGACCAGCTTTAGGCCGTGGTAGTCTGATAGGATGCATGGGATTATTTCTATCTTTCTGTATCTGTTGAGGACTATTTTTTGACCAATTATATGGTCAATTTTGGAGAAAGTACCATGACGTGCTGAGAAGAATGTATATCCTTTTGCTTTAGGATAAAATGTCGTATAAATATCTGTTAAGACCATTTGATTAATGACTTCTCTTAGTCTGTCTACATCTGTTTAATTTCTGTTTCCATGACCTGTCCATTGATGAGAGTGGGTGTTGAAATCTTTTACTATTATTGTGTGAGGTGCAATGTGTGTTTTGAGCTTTAGTAAGGATTCTTTGACATATTTAGGTGCCCTTGCATTTGGAGCATAGATATTTAGGATTGAGAGTTCATCTTGGTGGATTTATCCTTTGATGAATATAAAGTGTCCTTCCTTATCTTTTTTGATGACTTTTCGTTGAAAATTGATTTTATTCGATATTAGAACGGCTACTTCAGCTTGCTTCTTCAGACCATTTGTTTGGAAAGTTGTTTTCAGGGCTTTCACTCTGAAGTAGTGTCTGTCTTTTTCTCTGAGGTGAGTTTCCTGTAGGCAGCAGAATGCAGTGTCCACATTGTTTATCCAGTTTGTTAATATATGTCTTTTTATTGGGGAGTTGAGGCCATTGATATTGAGAGATATTAAGGAATAGTGATTATTGCTTCCTGTTATATTCATATTTGGATTTGAGGTTATGTTTTTGTGCTTTACTTCTCTTTGGTTTGTTGCCAAGACAATTAGTTTCTTGCTTTTTCTAGGGTGTAGCTTGCCTCCTTGTGCTGGGCTTTACCATTTATTATCCTTTCTGGGGTTGGATTTGTAGAAAGATATAGTGTAAATTTGGTTTTGTCATGGAATATCTTGGTTTTTCCATCTATGTAAATTGAGAGTTTTGCAGGATACAGTAACCTGGGTTGGCATTTGTGTTCTCTTAGGGTCTGTATGACGTCTGTCCAGGATCTTCTGGCTTTCATAGTCTCTGGCAAGAAGTCTGGTGTGATTCTGATAGGTCTGCCTTTATATGTTACTTGACCTTTTTCCCTTACTGCTTTTAATATTCTCTCTTTATTTTGTGCATTTGGTGTTTTGACTATTATGTGACAGGAGGATTTTCTTTTCTGGTCCAATCTATTTGGAGTTCTTTAGGCTTCCTGTATGGTTATGGTCATCTCTTTCTTTAGATTAGGGAAGTTTTCTTCTATGATTTTGTTGAAGATATTTACTGGTCCTTTGAGCTGAGAGTCTTCACTCTCTTTTATACCTATTATCCTTAGGTTTGATCTTCTCATTGAGTCCTGGATTTCCTGTATGTTTTGGACCAGTAGCTTTTTCTGTTTTACATTATCTTTGACAGTTGTACCGATAATATCTATGGAGTCTTCTGCTCCTGAGTTTCTCTCTTCTCTCTTTTGTATTCTGTTGGTGATGCTTGTATGTATGGCTCTCTTGTATCTCTTCCTTTGGTTCTCTATATCCAGGGTTGTTTCCCTGTGTTCTTTCTTGATGGCTTCTATTTCCATTTTAAATTCCTTAAACTGTTTGTCTGTGTTTTCATGAAATTCTTTCAGGGATTTTTATGATTCCATTCTATAGGCTTCTACTTTCTTGTTTATGTTTTCCTGCGTTTCTCTAATGTAGTTCTTCATGTCTTTCTTGAAGTCCTCGAGGATCATGATCAAATATGATTTTAAATCTAGATCTTGCATTTCTGGTGTGTTTGGATATTCCGTGTTTGCTTTGGTGAGAGAACTGTGCTCCGATGATGCCATGTAGTTTCTGTTGCTTGGGTTCCTGCACTTGCCTCTCGTCATCAGATTATTTCTGGTGTTACTTTGTTCTGCTATTTCTGACATTGGCTAGACTGTCCTATAAGCCTGTGTGTTGAAGTGCTGTAGACCTTTTTTTCCTGTTTTCTTTCAGCCAGTTATGGGAACAGAGTATTCTGTTTTCTGGCGTGTAGTTTTTCCTATCTACAGGTCCTCAGCTGTTCCTGTGGGCCTGTGTCCTGTGTTCACCAGGCAGGTCACTTGGAGCAGAAAAGTTGGTCTTCCCTGTGGTTCTGAGGCTCAAGTTTGCTCGTGGGGTGTTGCTTATGAGCTCTCCCCAAGGGCAGCAACCAAGGGGGACCTGCACTGCCCTTTCTGGGAGTCTACATGCACCAGGGTCCCACATGGCATTTGTTGTTTTCCTCTGCAGTCAGAAATGTGGGCAGATTAGACTCTTCTGGCTTCCCAGGTGTGTCTGCCTCTCTGAAGATTTAGCTCTCCCTCCCACGGGATTTGAGTGCAGAGAACTGTTGATCCGGACCTTCAGGTTCCTGTGGTGTCTCGAGTGGAGGGGACCTGCAGCTCCAGTTCCCCTATGTGCTGATTCCCATAAGCTGTACACAGTTTCTTCTTGGGCCAGGGATGTGGGTTGGGGTGGGCAGTATTGGTGGTCTCTTCTGCTCTGCAGTCTCAGGAGTGCCCACCTGTCCATGCGGTGAGCTCTCTCTACCACAGGTTTTGGGAACAGTGAGCAGAGGGCGGGGATCAGTGAGGTTGGGAATCTAGCTAAAATCCGGAAGTGTCTGGCCCTAGAGGAATTTTGCCTCTGTGTGTCCTTAGACTGTAGGGCGCCCTCCTGTGTTGAACAACGGTACTGAGCATGCGCAGGCTTTGCACCTTGCATCAGTTGGCCAGTAATATGCTAATGAGGGAGCAGCACCATGCTAATAAGATAACTCATGCTCAGCCAATCCCTGAAGGACAATTAGCATAGCCTCAGCCTGCTGTCTATATAAGGCGAGCGCTTGAGGTCCCCCGTCCCTGTTCAAGAGAGCTGTACAGTAAATGCTTTGCTGCAAAAGGATCCTGGTGTCTGCGTGCGTTCTTGCTGGCGAAACGATAGCGCAGGAGGTTTGGTGCCGAAACCCAGGAAAAAACACCTCACCATCACCGGCGCCGAGGAGACCCTCTGCTCGCGGAGAGGATTCAGAATTACAGGATGAAAGTAAGCTCTGAGAGGCATGTTTGGTCTTGATCTCTCTCATCTCTCTCCCCCATTAGAAGGTGCGATGGAAGCTTTTGTCATGAGAAATGCCGCCCAACAGTAATTGCAGGACAAGGGGTGTTAGAGGAGTTACAGGACAGCATGTCAGAAACATAGCGAGGTGAAAGATTAGAAGCTTTAAGAAGGAAAGGTGCACCTAAGAAAAGATGCCCTTCCAAGGACCTTGGATCCAAGGAAGCGAGAGATAGGGGAAAGGACGCCTTGGGAGAGAAACAGAAGGAGAAGAAAACCCCCCCAAAAAAGCCTTTATCCGGTAGAGGAGTTAGAGGCTTTGGGGCTTGATAGTTCAGAAACAAACGAGCTTAGCCTCTGTGAGGAAGAGGATTTAGAAGATGAGGCAGCCAGATATGAGGAAGAAAGATAGGGGCCTAGGTGGAGAACCCCTGTGAAGAAACCGAAAGTTATGGATCCTTTGTGGGTAGGGCTTGTAATTTTGTTTCTTTTTTTCGTTGTGTGGGATAGAGAAGACACAGATGGCAAGCTTAAGCCTGGACCAAAACCTCTTTGGCGAATGATCCCTGCCTGCTTGGAGGATAAACAATGTGAGGAAGCCGTTAGGACAGGTCAGAGGGTCCTTGAAGAGCAACAAGAAAGTATGTCAGAGGGAGAAAAGGTCTCAAAAGAAAAAAAGAAAAGAAAAGGAGATGAAAGGAACAGAGAGAAGGCAGAGATAAAATATGGGGTCAGTGCAGCTTTTGTTGTAGCTCATGTTGAGGTTATTGCTAGGTATGTGATTAGGCTCTGGAAACCTCACAGAGTCATACTGATCAGATTTGATAGAGGTAGACCGCCTGAAAAATTTATTCAGGAGAATCAAACAAAAAGATATCTCGATTCTAAACCTTTGTCTTGAGAATTGTACAGAGTGTGCCTGCTTGGATTCCTGGTCTCAAGGACTTTCAGCTGGGACCAGTGAGGACACATCAGCTACAGAATTTTTTTTTTCATTTTTCCTACCCCCTACCCCCAAGGACATCTCATCGCCCATGTAAAGCTTGATGGAGTTAATGCAATTGGGTTGTGAGTGGAAATATTCAGGACTGTGTTTCACTTCCATACCATTTGTGAATGTCAGTCGTGCTGCTCAGATATCCCGTAATATATCTCAGTATCTTACAGGAATTTGGTTTCAACACTTTGATGTACTAGTCCAGGAATTGAAACAATCCTTCGTCCATGTCAATTCCACTCGAGTGGATGGTCACCGTGGAAGTGGTGGGAAAGTGGATATCCTACCTCTCTGCTGACTCCTATTGGAATCTGGGTCCCTTCGGTGGGAAACCATATAGTATTTCCCCTCTATGTCTATTGTCTGTCCTTGGTGCACGAAGCTGTCCATGTATGTCAGTT
Source organism: Rattus rattus (assembly GCF_011064425.1). Lineage (NCBI taxonomy): Eukaryota > Metazoa > Chordata > Mammalia > Rodentia > Muridae > Rattus > Rattus rattus. The sequence continues at coordinate 88,770,197 of NC_046163.1, read as the reverse complement.
TATGTCTGTGGTTTTTGTTTCTCGTTGCTTAAATGTTTTATGTTTCATGTTCAGAAGAGAAAATGGTAAAAACTTTGCCTGCTGTACATTCACACCTTGATTTGATTTTAACTCGTTTCAAAAAAGGAACAAATGAATAAAAAGCAGTTTCACTCAGCCCTTGGAGCACTGCACCTGTAGCTAGGAGCCTAGGTCAGCTGGAGAAGCTGCCACGGGATGAGTGTCTGCATGAGCTGATTATTAGACTTAGCAGGTGCTTCTCTTAAAATCACAGCTAGAAAAATCATAATGGTGTTTGGTCTAAATATTGAAGATATGTGTAGCCACTTCAATTTTGTTTCTGATTGGTTTTTAATGTATGAATATTCTCTACATGCCTTGGTTATGGACTACTGGATTTTAAGTTATTGGATATGGTTTAAAAAATGTACCATTGGTAACAGAAAGTTGACATAAAACTGTTAATTTGGATGGAGTCATACTAGACAACATGTGGCATGAGCCAATCTAGGGAAACAGGTCTAAATTGGGATGATAATTGTATAGAAATCTTATCCTAGAAACCAGGCTTCTATAAGATTTTAAGGCAATGTCTCTTTGTTGAGATATTAGAGACCGCACCGCCGTGCTTTCATACATAGGAATTGGCAGTCTAACCTTGTAGCATGAAGGATAGACTTGGTATTTTGGAGACTGGATTTTGGGATGATTAGGCTGATCTCGAGGAAGAGGATGCACAGTGTGAGAGGGAGAGATATGATCCAAACTGGCCACACACTAGTGCCACGAGGCAGACAATTAGGCAAGAAAGCGGTTATACCAACAGCACCTCCGTATAACCCTCAACATAAAAGCATGGCGAATCCTACAAAAGCTAATTCCTTTTTCCCAGAGGTGTGGAAAGAGATGGGATTAATAAGACCCTTGAATATAGTCATTCTGCTGTTGCACAGCAGTGTTAAGCGTAAAATCTTATATTCAGCATTTTGGTATTTTCCCCAAGAAAATTATTATACCATATACAACAGCTCAGATAGAAACTTTGTGTGCCTTGATGGATGATTGGGCCATGTTGCGCTGCAGTTTTGATGGAGAGTTTGATGAATTATTCCTTTGCCAGCTAATTTTTCTCAGCATTTACAACAGAGCAAATAAATCTTGAATTACCTGAAGGGAAACTGGTCCATGAAAGCAGAGCAACTCTCAAGACACTGATGCAGATTGCTGTCCTCAGCAGCACGAGGTTGGATCCCATCACAGTTGAAGATTTGACCTCATGGATCACCAATACTTTCTCCCCTCTTCAAGGAGTGGGCAGGCATGTTTGCCTGGGGAGCTATTGTCCTCTTGGGATGCAGAATAGATCTCTGGCTTATTGGCCGTTTAAAAAGAAGAACATGCCAGACACAAAGTGGTTGTTTACCAGGCTATGACGACCATCACAAAGGGTGCTTCTCCCAACATATGACTGGCCTCTTTGAAATATTAAGAGTTCGCCCTAGATCATTTTTGTCACTGTCATGTGGAGTTATTGTATCCAGAGACGAGCAACTTTCCTCGAGCTCGGACCAACCTAAGACATGAGGCCCGGTAGCGATAGGGTAATTCTATGACGGGTAAGGCCAAGTTTGCATGACAACGACCTAAGACAGGAGCAATGACTAGATTGACGTGACACCCAGATCTAGACCAGTCATTTTATTAAACAAAAAATGGGGAGAATGTAGGGCGCCCTCCTGTGGTGAACAATGGTGCTGAGCATGCGTAGGCTTTGCACCTGGCATCAGTTGGTCGGTAATATGCTAATGAGGGAGCAGCACCATGGTAATAAGATAACTCATGCTCTGCCAATCCCTGAAGGACAATTAGCATAGCCTCAGCCTGCTGTCTATATAAGGCGAGCGCTTGAGGTCACCCTGTCCCTGTTCAAGATAGCTGTACAGTAAACCCTTTGCTGAGGAAGGATTCTGGTGTCTGCATGCGTTCTTGCTGGTGAGACGATAGTGCGGGACATTAGACCACCAGTCAGGTCGCTTGGAGCAGAAAAGTTTGTCTTACCTGTGGTCCCGCGGCTCAAGTTTGCTCGTGGGTGTTGCTTTTGAGCTCTCCGTAAGGGCAACAACCAAGAGGACCTGCACCACCCTTTCTGGGAGCCCCTGTGCATCAGGGTCCCAGATGGCATTTAGTGTTTTCCTCTGGAGTCAGAAATGTGGGCAAAGTGTAGTCTCTTAAGGCTTTCCAGGCGTGTCTGCCTCTCTGAAGGGTTAGCTCTCCCTCCCACAGGATTTGGGTACAGAGAACTGTTGATCCGGTCCCTTCAGGTTCCGGAGGTGTCTTGGGCGCTCAATGTCTCTTTTAAAATCTAAAATCTTATTAACAATTCAGTCTTTCAACTAACATCAAACATAAGTTAAATGCACTGTAATATTAAGAGGGAAAATCCATGGCACAGTCACAGTCTGCACAAAACAGAACCAGACCCCATTAGTATAAATAACTCAATGTCTAATAACTGGACCTAACTCAGAATCTCCTGGGATCATCCAGCAGGCTTGGGTTACTTCTCTCCCATCTACAACTCAGTTTGTCTTCTAAGTTCATTTTTTTTTTCCTCTTTTTTTCGGAGCTGGGGACCGAACCCAGGGCCTTGCGCTTGCCAGGCAAGCACTCTACCACTGAGCTAAATCCCCAACCCCCTAACTTCATGTTTTATCTTGTAAGATTGATATTATTGTTCCATCTTCAGGATGAACAAGAAAAGAAAGCTAGATTATAGATGTAGATATAGACAATAATGATATGATTATGTGTCAAGCTGACAAGGGATCAATTGTGATGAATAGTTTTGTACCAACTTGACATGAACTAAAGTCCTTTGAAAGGTAAGATCCTCAGTTCAAAAATAAGCTTTCATAAAATCAGGCTATAGGCAAGCCCATAAGGTATTTTCTTAATTGTTGACCAATGGGGAGACCCTGGCCATTTGGGTGATGCTGACCCTGAGTTGTGTTCCAGGGTTTTATATTGAAGTGAAAGCCAAATAAAATCTTTCCTCCAAAAAAAGGTAAGAGGGAGACATTTTATTGTGTAGCTAGGTAGGCAACTACTTTAGGTACATAACAGCACAAATCCATTGAAGTCTACCATATGGTACAAACGTCAAAACATTTACACCTTTACCAAGAATATTTGTTATCCTGGTCTTTCTTAACTAATTTTCATGTGTATTTATGCCATCTCATCGATAGAAACAATACCTCTGTCAACAAAAGTTCTTTTATTTTACTACAACTTTTGTTAAAACACCATATATATATATATATATATATATATATATATATATATATATATATATCCACACCAAACTCCTAAATAAAATACTTGAGTTTGCTCCTTTTGTTTGAAATAATCTTTGTTACATGCCTTTCAAGATCTGCTACAATCTTCCTTTTACATAATTCTTTTTGAGTATTGTGTGTCTTCATGTGTGTACGTGTGTATTTGTGTGTGTTGTGTTGTGTTATGTTTAAGATACAGTAACCAATACTGCCCATGAATTCTGTATGCCAGGGTGGCCTTGAAATAACAATCCTCAGGACTCAGCCACTTGAGCACTAAGATGAAAAACTGGAGTCATGATTATCTGTCCTTTTCTCTATTTCATTAAAAGGAGTATAAGAACATAAATAATTTTATGAATTTTTGTGATTTTTGAAACCATTAACAATATAACATAGCCTATATTTGAAAAATGTCCTTCATGTTTCACACAATAAGATATGAAGTTGTTGCCCTTTCTTTCTACTAGAGGTAGATTCTACAAGCTCTCTCTCCTCACTGTTGGATATTTTGTCTAAGGTCCCCCTTTGAATCTTGAGATTTTCTCACTCCCCAGGTCTCTGGTACATTAAAAAAAAGTCCCCCTACTTCCCATCTCCAGATGTTTGAATATTTCCATTGATTCTGCTGGTCCTCAAAGCTTTGGTTCCTAGTCCAACCCCAAAGACAGGGAATCAAGTGGAGGGATGGGGTCACAATCCTAGTCAAACACTTGGACACAGAATTGTTCCTGTCTAAAAGAACTGCAAGGACAAAAATGGAGAAGAGGCTAAGGGAAAGGAGTTCCAAGGACTAGACCAAATCAGCACCAATCTCAAGGAGAGGCTCCAAGGCCTTACAATTTTATTGATGTTTTGATGTACTTACAGATAGGATCCTAGTATGGTTGTTCTCTGAGAGGTTCAAGAGGCAGCTGACTGAGACAGACACAGATACATGCAATGGTCTGAAGTTGTGGACCCCTGTGGTTGAATTAGAGAAAGGATGGATGAAGTTGAGGAGGATGGTGACGCCAAAGGAAGACCAGCAACAAACATGGAATCCTGAGATTTCTCAGACACTGAGCCACCAACCAGGCAGCATACACTAGCTAGTCTGAGCCCCCCATCCCACAACACATAGCAGAGGACTGCCTGGTCTGGCCTCAATGATAGAAGACATATCTAACCCTTGAGAAACTTGAGGCTCCAGGGAATGCAGAGGCTGGTGTGATGTGGGTATGTGTGGGGTGTGTGTACATACTCTTGGACACAGGGGAAAAGAAATGTGGTGAGTAATTGTTAGAGAGCAGAGCACAAACAGGATAATGACTGGACTGTAAAAAAAAAAAGATTAAAGATAATAAAAAGTAAGAACTTGAAAACTGAGTAAAAGTTTAATTATGTCATGCTTTCCTATTAATCTGGTATGTTAAGTCTCTAGGATTAAATTTTTATATTTATTTGAAATTTTTGTTTTCTTCTCTAACATGTTTATACTGCATTCCAGTCATTTTCATTATTTTAAATTAATTTAATTATCCCTCTTACACCATTGATGAACTAATTTTCAACAAGTTCCCCTTCACATGTGTGGGTGTGTATATATTATGTATGTATGTGTTTCTCTTTCTGTGTGCATGTATTTATGAATATATATAAAATATTTCCTGACCTATTGAATTTAAGTGATGTGGCTTGCATGAATATGAGCCACCTAATGCTTTTACCAATGAAGAAAATGTGTTTTGTATGGCCATATACCTAAATGTCATATAGTTCCATAAAGTAAAAAGGAGTAAGGGGAAGTGGAGTCAAAAATGGGAAGGAAAGAGCTGAGGAATGAAGAAACACAAAGGGAACAAAGAGAAGATAGATAGCATGGATAATACCCATTTCAGGTTAAAGAGTATGAATATTCATTAGAAATCTACAGGGACTGTAAGATAGAGTTGTTGACATTAGTAACAGACTTGAAGTACTAGGCAAAATGTGTTTAAATACATAGCCAGTGAGACAATATATTGTACAGAGGTAATGCATAAGAAAATTCAGGAAAAATAGAGACAAAGAGTTACGTTTGGCTTGTTATTTAATTATTTTTTAAAAGAAAGCAGTAAGATATAATACAAAAGTACTGCAATCCAGATGGTAGAAGGTCATGAACATCAGACTGAGAAGTTAATCTTTGATTCACATTGCACAGGGGAGCAATTATGGGGCTTAAAGAGGAACCTTTCTCAATACAGTGGGAAATTTGTCCCGACAGGCACAAAATCATTTTATTGTTCTATACAGTGCTTAGGACAGGAAAGCCCCAGCGCTGAACCTGATGTAGATTTGCCAAAAGTCTTTTCAATATGATTCTTTTGTTTGTAAATGATTTCATTGAGACGTGACAAATAATTATTTAATGTGATCACATGTGGTACCAGCTTTATTTAATTCATATATGGGAAATTGGGAATTGCCTTAATTCTCATGCATCATCTGTCTGAGCTTTCTCTGCCTGCTGACATACCTCCACTGCATCACTCTTCCATTGCTCTTGCATTGAAAATGAAACAAAAAAATAGATTCTAGTACCATAAAGTTGCATAAATTGGTAATCACAATGAACTACAGCAGGGTCTGTGTCCTACGCAATTTGCTCCAATTACTGTATTTTTCCTAATGCTAAAACCAAAGAAAGAACATTGTTTTCAAGGATTCAAAGATGTTTTCACACAATATTTTACCACCCTAAAAAAAATCTGTTGGCAGGATATAGTTAGACAGATAATTTACAAGGTTTGTTTAATGAAAAAAACTATCACAGAACAAGAAATGATGACATTCTACACCTGATGATGTCCCCAATAGGAAGCAAATCTTACACATTCAGACATTTTTTTAAAAAAGAGTTAGTATCCACAAATGAATATGGTCAAATAATTCACCAGTTGATTATCCCTTCTCTTATTTTGATTTAATAAAGAAAAAAATCACTTTAATGATAGCATGTATTCAACTCTGGTAAACAGTCAAAGAAGACCCGACCTAGAAGAGAATTTTCTTTCTACATGTGTTGTCAACTTTAAGTCCCTCTTAGGTACAGACCCGATGTTATACTTTAGACAATTTAAACAAGGACGGGAGACTGCTAGTCTACCCACTAAGGCAGACAGAGTTTTAAAAAAGAAATCTATCTTCTAGAAGATTATGTATGATCTAAAAGGTAAATTGAAAACATGTACCAATAGCACAATTCTAGCTCATATGAAATCTGAGAACACAAACAGAGACAACATCAGGGAAAAGTAATCTAACAGCACCATAGTTGCAGATCTCAGATGAACAACGATGCTGTGCTTTTCTATACTTTGATAGGATATTCTTAGCCCGTGAGAAGGTTGACTCCAAGGAAGGTCACAGCTGTGCTAAGTCATCACTATAGAAAATTTCTTTTTATCTTAATTTTTATTTTATGTGCATGGAGGTATTGCTTGCATATGTCTGTGTGCAGTACCTGCAACAGAATGAGAATCAGATCCATTGGGACTGGAGTTATAGGGCATGATTATCTATCAAAAGGTTTTTGGGATTGAATCTTCTTTTCTCTCTCATGAACCTCAGTGCTCTTGACTAGTATGCTGACTCTCTAGCAGTGTTTTTTTTTTTTTAATTGTTTGACTTTTTAATTAAAGTATGTTACACTATTCCTTGTCCTCTCTTCATGCCTTCACTAATTTCTTTCTTTCAAGTCATTAATTTTAAGTATGTTTGAGAACATATGTACAAATACATGAATAAAACATGCTGAATGAATTTCTGCTCTTCTAGTCCCTACTTTTATCCAGATATTTATTTTAGCATTCACATTTGCTTGATGGCTTGGTTTCTTTGTGTTTCTTCTAACACAGAGAAAACTAAGAAAAAGTGCAGATTAGTTAAGAGAGTTATACTTTTGAGTGTAAAGCTTCATTACTAAGGGAAAGTAAATCAAAAATGAAAGAAAAAAATCATCAAAGAATTTGAATGAGATATGGTTTGTGTGTGTGTGTGTGTGTGTGTGTGTGTGTGTGTGTGTGTGTGTGTGTGTGTGTGTGTGTTGGTAATGGTACATGTACTTGTGTTTCCAAGTACATACATTCATGGCATCATTTGGAGGCCAGTGTAGGATAGCTTGTGCCATCCGCAAATACTTTCTGCCTTACTATTTTGAGATAGGATATCTCACTAAATCAAAGTCTCAAGTGTTAAACTAGACTAGCTTTTCAGCTATCTCTGGAAATCCATTTGCTTCTTTTTTTCCTCACAAATGTTGGAGTACACTGCATGTAGGGACATGACTCAGAGGTTCTGTACAAGTTTCTAGAGATTGGAATAAAGTGTCCATGCTTATAAATGTGCATTCTTTTCCCATGAGCTATCTCCACAGCCAATAAATATCATCTACATGCAATTATATTGAAGGTTTACTTTTGATACTTTTATGATATAAATAAATGTCTATAATTTATTTTAAATCTAAGGTTTTGGATATGCATGTATGCATGCATATTTTTTATATTAGTATTAATGTTTTTACATTAGTATATATGGTACATATTCAATGTGATATCTACCATTACATTTATCACATTTTCTTAGTGGAGATAAACAAGTAAATGCTTACTGCTATACATATGTTGTTATTGACAATAAACAAATTTTCAAACAATATGGCCATTTATTCAGTCAGTGTTTGGAATGTAATTTAATTAATTAATTAAAAACATAGTGGCTTCGTGATTTATAAAAGTGATTTTTTTTTTGTTGGTGTGGTTAATTTTAAAGCCTTTTTCACTAAAGGAAGGAGCAAATTTGGACTCCTGTGCTTTTTTGGTCTGTCTTATAAGTCATAATAGAGTCTACTAAATAATATTTAATGTAGCTTCTTTGTTTCTAAGGTCCCTAATTAAATTATTTTAAAGTTATATATATATTTTTTCTTTAATGTTCTCAGTGAAAACAGTAGCTAAAAAGTTACTTTTAAATTATTCATGCTCTAACATATATATGCTAAGTATATGTAATAGATTTCAAGGCAAAAAAAAAAAGATGTTGTTTGTATCATAGGTTAAGAACATTGTTATGGTAGGAAAATCCAATGATGGGATTAATGTCAAGTTGATATAATCTAGAGACATTTGTGAAGAAAAACTCTCATTTTAGAAAATGTCCCCATGGCATTGGCCTGTAAACAAGTTTGTGGTACATTTTGTAGATTATTGATTTGGAAGGGCCCATCCACTGTTAATGTTGTCATACTTAGCAGGTTTTCCTGGCATAGGTAGGCTGAACAAGGCAGTAAATAGCACTTGCAGCATAAGTGGTCTTTGCATCTGTTCCGGTCACTAGGACCCTATCTTGTTTCAGTTAATGCTCTGACTTGTTTGGAAGATGGAATACATGTTGTACGATAAGAGAAAGTTTATTCTGCCTCATTTTCTATTGATTATGTAGTTTTACCAAAGTAATAGAAATTCCAACTAAAACATCCCCTGGGAAAGAATTCCAGTAACAGGAAGGGTACTTAAAATATTAAAAGGGTAGAAGAGAAGTCAGAAAGAAAGAGGAAAACACATGTTGTTTTTGTTCTATGTATAATATAGTGGTTATCAATCAATATAGTGGTCATGACTTTCATGGGGTTTATGTCATATATTTACATTTTGATTCATAATAGTAGCAAAATTAAAGCTATGAAAAGACAACAAAAATGAATTTATTTCTGGGGTCACTACAACAAGAGGACATATATTAAAAGGCTGAAGCATTACAAAAGTTGAGAACCAATGCTCATAGCCTCCACAAAATAAGTAGATATAACCTTACGTATTGATTTTTGCCTTCACCAACTCTCCAGGAGTATAAGAAAGCAAAGTAGTGTTCCAATTTACCAGACTGACTACTGGTTATTACCAAAATGTATCAGAAACAACAGAATTGTATAGATATTTGCAAAAAATGAAATTCATTAAAATAGGCAAGTTTAATTTTTCTATACAAAATTTTATGTAATAGATCATATATCATCATTGTAGGAGTTGTATCTGTATCTTGTTTGTGAACATAACTTGTTTGTACCTAACAGCAATTTCTGGACCTGCAGGACCTGTACCTCTATCTCTGGGTTCATCAACTATGCTAACATTTGCCATGGACTCCCTTGTAATCAAGAGTTTCTACTGAACTTACCCTGCCATGCTTTATATATATTTGCCTTTCAAAAAATGCCTGCTCAGTTTAACTATGTGATCTTTAGGTCTATCATTTGAGTGACAACCTTTTGAGAATTTTTCTTAAAGGAACAAAAATTTCATACACTTTAATTCTTTGTTTATTTTATTTTATTTACATTTTACTTTTTTATTTGTTTTTAATTTTATTTTTTATTGGATATTTTTATTTACATTTGGAATGTTATTCCCTTTCTTGGATACCCATCCATAAGCCCACTTTTTTTAATATTGCTCAATTTTGTTATTTGTTTATTTGTCTGAATTAGTACAAACATTAAGAATTTGGTCTTTACCTCATCAGTGATGGTTCACATTAAAATCACATTCTAGCACTAGGCAGGGACAGGCAGGCAGAGGCAAGAAAAGGCAGGCAAAACCCGGCCGAGACAGGCAGATTATGACTTCAAGGCCAGTCTGATTTACAGTGAGTTCCAGGACAGCAATGATGACATAGAGAAACACTATCTCTGAACAAACAAACAAAGAACAACAACAATAACGACACAACAAAACAATAACAACAACAAGAAAGCTCCCCCAAAGTGAAAAAAAAAAAAGGTATTTGGTCCACTTGTTTGTCCAAACTAGAAATGTAAACAATTGCAGATAAATAATTGAAGAAAGGTTCTGTAAACTCTTCTTTGATGGAGTTGAACTATCAACAGCCAACATTTCCTTAAAACTCTGCCTTCTATCAAGAAGTGAGTTTATCAAGTCCCACATTTCAATGTACATAAAACATACCTCATTACCACATGTAGGTACTATATATGACATCTGTCCCCAAATATTCCAAATTCACACACTGTTGGAACTAGTAACACATGAAGAATGTAGTCCATTCTCATTTCAGATTTTCTGTATGTCAAAATAGATATATGGTATTATATATACCTCTCTATAATAAACAGAATGTGATATAAATAATTAGGTTTGTTAGAAAATGACCAACATACAGTGTAAATGTGTGTTGCTTTATGAAAATAGCCAATCACTCTGATATTATATCTATACTCAATCATAACACTGAGAGACATTGTTTAAAAATATTATCCAAGCTAGCCGGACACAAAATAGTGTCTGCATATTTATTTCACATAACAATGTGAAGGTTAAGAAGTATGGACTAATTTTAATGAATGTGAGAAGATTGTGTGTTTTTATTCTTCAAGAGGAAGAGTCAGAAGAACCACATTAGCAGCTCTCTCTAAGAGGGCACTCATAATACTTATGAGTCATCAAAATACTTAGCACAGAAAAATCTCAGCCATAGAGATTTTAAACAAGTGAGCAAGATGACTCATTCTTTTTCTGGCAGTTATTTCTCCCAGACACCTGTGTTCTTTCTCATAGGTTAAATAAACAAAGTCCCAGTGACAGAATGAATGTCACCCAGGCAACTTAGAATGGGGCCCAGTACTGTCACCTGACCTTGCCCACAATAGAGGTCAACACTAAGTCTCAAATGTTATGAATCAGTGGTACTGTGTTTCTTCCAGAAGCCTGAAAATGGGAAGACTAAATTTTTCTGTGGAGAAGGCAGAATTCCCTAATCATGAACTTTTTCTTTCTTTTTTTTTTTTCTTTTCTTTTTGTATTGAATCTTTTTTACTGGATATTTTTTATTTGCATTACAAATATTATTCTGTTTCCCAGTTTCCTAGGCATAAACTCCTGATTGTATCCTGCTCCCATTCTTCTATAAGGGTGTTCCACTTACCAACCCCACAACTTAAGACCCCCTGATGTTTCCCTGAACTGAGGGAACCAGCCTTGGCAGGGCCAAGGGCTTCTCCTCCCATTGGTGCCCAACAAGGAAATCTGCTCCATATGCAGCTGGAGCCATGGGTCTGTCCATGTGTAGTATTTGGGTAGTGGTTTAGTCTCTGAGAGCTCTGGTTGGTTGGTATTATTGTTCTTATGGCGTTGCCATCCCCTTCAGCTCCTTCAAGATTCTTTCTCTAATTACTCCAGTGGTGACCCCATTTTCAGTTCAGTGGTTTACTGCTAGCATTCGCTTCTTTTTTTAACATGCTCTGCAGAGCCTCTCAGGAGACAGCTATATCAGACTTCTGTCAGCATGCAGTTCTTGGCTTCATTAATATTATCTAGTTTTGGTGGTTGTATATATATGGGCTGGATCTGCAGGTGGGGCAGGCTCTGAATGGCCATTCCTTCAGTCTCTACTAAAAGCTTTATCTCCAGATCCTCTCCTATGAATATTTTTGCTCCCCCTTTTAAGAAGGACTGAAGAATATGCAATTCGGTTGTCCTTCTTCTTGAACTTCATGTGGTCTGTGGATTTTATCTTGGGTAATTTGAGCTTTTGGGCTAATATCCATTTATCAGTGAGTGTATACAATATGTGTTTTGTGATTGGGTTATGTTGCTCAGGATGATATTTTCTAGTTCCGTCAATTTACCTATGAATATCATAAAGACCTCGTTTCTGATAGCTTAGCACTCCATTATGTAGATGTACAACATATACTGTATCCATTCCTCTGTTGAAGGACATCTGGGTTCTTTCCAACTTCTGTGTATTATGAATAAGGCTGTTATGAACATAGTGGAGCATGTGTCCTTGTTGAATGTTAGAGCATCATTTGGGTATATACCCAGGAGAGGTATAGCTGGGTCCTCAGGTAATGCAATTTTCTATTTTCTGAGGACCCTCCAGAATTATTTATAGAGTGGTTGTACCTGTTTGCAATCCCACCAAAAAAAATGTAGGAGTGATCTTTTTCCACATCCTCACCAGCATCTGTTATCACTTGCGTGTTTGATCTTAGCCATTCTCACTGGGGTGAGGTAGAATCTGAGTTGCTTTCATTTGCATTTCCCCAATGACTAAGGATGTTGAACATTTCTTTAGGTATATCCCAGCCATTTGACATTCCTCAGCTTTGTATATTTTGGATATTAGCTCTCTATCAGAAGAAGTATTGGTAAAAAAGTTTTCCAACTCTGTTGGTTACCATTTTGTCCTAATGACAGTGTCCTTTGCCTTATAGAAACTTTACAGTTTTATGAGGTCCTATTTGTCCATTCTTGATCTTAGAGTATAAGCTGTTGGTGTTTTGTTCAGGAAATTTTTCACAGTGCCTATGTGTTTGAGGCTCTTTCCCACTCTTTGATCCACATGATAGAATGAGCCCTGCCAATTAACAAGAAGGCAGGTTGGGCTAGAGAAAAGGTTTAGAGAAGGGAGAAGACTGGAGGAAAAGAGAAGAGCAGATAGAACATGGAGCTGAAGTTAAGATTTCTCTCTGCACATTTACAAGTTGTTATGCATATTTTTAAGGGATGGATGTGTAAAATGCTTTGTATATATAGATGGGCAATTATACCTTATCAGTGGGATCAGAGGTTACTGTGTTTTGTGTTCTTTCATGTGGCAATTTAAATTCAAGGGAGTATGTGGTGACTGGAGACACTAGGCTGCAACGGAATTGGGATGTATATATCTTGCTTGGTGGTAACCTGCCTTGGGAACTAGGTGGGTAGAGAGATTGTTGCTAGGCTCAGAGAGAATCTATAGGCAGAGTGATATGGGATAGAGCAAAGCAGGTGAGACAATTTGCTGACTGACATGAAGTTATCTACCAGATATCTTGGGGGTACTGCAGTGATGGATCAAGTGCTGGGTAAAAGACAGCATTTTTTTTTTTTTATAATTTACAGCAATACACTTGGGCTTAATCTTTGTACTGGGCAATAAGAATGTGTTGATTTGAATTTGTCTACATGTTGACCACCAAGTGAACTAGCACCACTGGTTGGAAATGCTATCCTTTTTCCACCGTATGATTTTAGCTCCTTTGTCAAAGATCAAATGATAATATGTGTTCGTTTCTGGGTCTTCAATTCTTTTCTACTGATCTACCTGCCTGTCTCTGTACCAATACCATACAGTTTTTATCACTATTACTCTGTAATACTGCTTGAGGTTATGGAAGGTGATTCTCCCAGAAGTTCTTTTATTGTTGAGGGTAGTTTTATTTTTCTGGATTTTTTTATTATTCGAAATAAATTTGCAAATTGCTCTTTCTAACTCGATTAAGAATTGAATTAGAATGTTGATGGGGATTGCATTGAATCTGTAGATTGCTTTTGGCGAAATGGCCTTTTTTACTATATGAATCCTGCCAATTCATGAGCGTGGGCTGTCTTTCCAACTTCTGAGATAATCTTTAATTCTTACTTGAGAGGCTTGAAGTTCTAGTCATACAGATATTTCACTTGCTTTTTAGAGTCACACCAAGGTATTTTATGTTATTTGTGACAATTATGAACAGTGTCATTTCCCTAATTTTTTTCTCAGTCTCTTTATCCTTTTAGAAGAGGAAGGCTACTAATTTGAGTTAATTTAATAACCTGGCAACTTGCTGAATTTTTTTTTCTATCAGGCTTAGTACTTCTCTGGTGGAACTTTTATGTTCACTCAAGTATTTTCTTATCATCTTCAAATAGTAATATTTTGACTTATTAATTTCAATTTGTATCCCATTTGACCTTTTGTTGTCTGATTGCTCTGGCTAGGACTTTTCAAGAAGTATATTGAATATGTAGGGAGAGAGGTTACCTTTTTGCTGATTTTAGTGGGATTGCATTGAAAGACCCTCAGACATTTTAGTTCCAGTTAGAACACTGGTTTGATGAAAAATAAGAGATTTACTTTGGGGGTTTACCAATGCATTGAATTCTAGAAAAACACAGGTCCTCACCAGAAGAGGAGTTTTGTGAAGAGCCTCAGCATCTAACAGAAATGTCATGTGGTTTTAGTCATTTTAAGTTACAGTTTATTAGCTCAGCTATTGGTTTGCCAAGGATAACTAGGCAGATGTTTCTCGTCTCTGAAATTCCTGGGATAAGGCCATAACCATATCAATGCAGGCTATTTCAGTAAAAGGACATTGGACTTGAAATATATTTGGTTATCGGGAAGTTGCTTGGGAGGGACCAGGATATCTGTCTTGCAGAGTGTTTCTCTTTGGAGTTCCTAGGACAAGGGTATGGCTATGTCAGTTCCATAGCTGCATTCGATCCAAGGACATCTCACTTCTATATAGTGGTCAGTTGGAAGCTTCCCAGAGATGTTTCCCTGTCTTCAAAATTGCCCTGAAGTAAATATGTTCTATGGGCCATCTGTTCTTATGGTCTGGCAACCTTCTTAGAGAGTTGGGGTGGAATGTGTTTTCTATACTTTTGGTCTATTGTCTAACATCTAGGGGCTAAGCAAGGGCCAGCTTAAAAGATTCTCATTTTTAAGAAACGGCTACACTAATATCAAATAGGAATCTTTTAGCTTCAAGTTTCTCTCCATTTAGTTTAATGTTGGCTATTGGTTTACCGTACATTGCTTTTACAAAGTTTAGGTATGGGCCTTGATTTCCTGATATTTCCAGGATTTTATCAAGAACTGTCAGAGCCTCCTGGGTCCCCTGGAGTGTTTCACCCCCCTTGTCAGACCCTTTTGGGTCCCTTGCAGGGTTTGACCCCTACTGAGCCCTGCTGATGCATGTGGAAGCCTTTTGTTCCTAACCAAAGAGCAGTCTGGCCCAGTGACACACATGGGCTAGTCAATTCATTCCTGTCTTTTGTTTTTCCAAGCCTTTTCTTTTTGAGATTTATGCTGGTCTTCCTGGATATCTCCCAGTAAGCAGTTACCAGGTCTTGAGCCCCAATTTCCACTGTGCATGAAGATTTTCCACCTGGTCAATTGGGATTTTATATTTGGTGAATAAAGCTACAGGTTCATTCTTTTCTTTCTGAACCACGAATAATCCTCATGTATTGTGTTTCTTTTTTTTTTTATTAACTTGAGTATTTTTATTTACATTTGAGTGTTATACCCTTTTGGTTTCCGGGCAAACATCCCCTAATCCTCCCCCCTTCTTCAGATGGGTGTTTTCCTCCCCATCCTCCCCATTGCCCTCCCCCAACAATCCGTTTGGGGTTCATGACTTCTCTGGCAGGACCCAGGGCTTCCCCTTCCCTGGTGCTCATACTAGGATATTCATTGCTACCTATGAGGTCAGAGTCCAGGTCATCCATGTATAGTCTTTAGGTAGTGGTTAGTCCCTGGAAGCTCTGGTTGCTTGGCATTGTTGTACATATGGGGTCTAAAGCCCTTCAAGCTCTTCAGTTCTTTCTCTGATTCCTTCAGGGGGTCCTATTCTCAGTTCAGTGGTTTGCTGATGGCATTCGCCTCTGTATTTTGCTGTATTCTGGCTGTGTCTCTCAGGAGCCATCTACATCTGGCTCCTGTTGGCCTGCACTTCTTTGCTTCATCCATCTTGTCTAATTGGATGGCTGTATATGTATGGGCCACATGTGGGGCAGGCTCTGAATGGTGTTCCTTCTGTCTCTGTTTTAATCTTTGCCCTCTCTATTCCCTGCCAAGGGTATTCTTGTTCCCTTTTAAAGAAGGAGTGAAGCATTCGCATTTTGGTCATCCTTCTTGAGTTTCATGTGTTCTGTGCATCTAGGGTAATTCAAGCATTTCGGCTAATAGCCACTTATCAATGAGTGCGTACCATGTGTGTTTTTCTGTGATTAGG
This sequence comes from Rattus rattus, assembly GCF_011064425.1. Taxonomy (NCBI): domain Eukaryota; kingdom Metazoa; phylum Chordata; class Mammalia; order Rodentia; family Muridae; genus Rattus; species Rattus rattus. The sequence continues at coordinate 88,754,051 of NC_046163.1, read as the reverse complement.
TTACCTCACTCAGGATGATATTTTCTAGTTCCATGCGTTGCCTAAGAATTTCATGAAGTTATTGTTTTTACTAGCTGAATAGTACTCCATTGTGTAAATAAACCATATTTTCTGCATCTATTCCTCTGTTGAAGGGCATCTGGGTTCTCTCCAGATTCTGGCTATTATAAATAAGGCTGCGATGAACATAGTGGAGCACGTGTCTTTTTTATATGTTGGGGCATCTATTGGGTATATGCCCAAGAGAGGTATAGCTGGATCCTCAGGTAGTTCAATGTCCAATTTTCTGAGAACCTCAGACTGATTTCAGAATGGTTGTACCAGTCTGCAATCCCACCAACAATGGAGGAGTGTTCCTCTTTCTCCATCCTCACCAGCATCTGCTGTCACCTGAGTTTTTGATCTTAGCCATTCTCACTGGTGTGAGGTGAAATCTCAGGGTTGTTTTTGATTTGCATTTCCCTTATGACTAAAGATGTTGAACATTTCTTTGGTGTTTCTCAGCCATTCGGCATTCCTCAGCTGTGAATTCTTTGTTTAGCTCTGAACCCCATTTTTTAATAGGGTTATTTGTCTCCTGCGGTCTAACTTCTTGAGTTCTTTGTATATTTTGGATATAAGGCCTCTATCTGTTGTAGGATTGGTAAAGATCTTTTCCCAATCTGTTGGTTGCCGTTTTGTCCTAACCACAGTGTCCTTTGCCTTACAGAAGCTTTGCAGTTTATGAGATCCCATTTGTCATTCTTGATCTTAGAGCATAAGCCATTGGTGTTTTGTTCCGGGAAATTTTTTCAGTGCCCATGTGTTCAGATGCTTCCTAGTTTTTTCTTCTATTAGTTTGAGTGTATCTGGTTTGATGTGGAGGTCCTTGATCCACTTGGACTTAAGCTTTGTACAGGGTGATAAGCATGGATCGATCTGCATTCTTCTACATGTTGACCTCAGTTGAACCAGCACCATTTGCTGAAAATGCTATCTTTTTCCATTGGATGGTTTTTTGGCTCCTTTGTCAAAAATCAAGTGCCCATAGGTGTGTGGGTTCATTTTCTGGGTCTTCAATTCTGTTCCATTGGTCTATCTGTCTGTCTCTGTACCAATACCATGCAGTTTTATCACTATTGTTCTGTAATACTGCTTGAGTTCAGGGATAGTGATTCCCCTGAAGTCCCTTTTATTGTTGAGGATAGTTTTAGCTATCCTGGGTTTTTGTTATTCAGATGAATTTGCAAATTGTTCTTTCTAACACTTTGAAGAATTGGATTGGTATTTTGATGGGGATTGCATTGAATCTGTAGATCGCTTTTTTGGTAAAATGGCCATTTTACTATATTAATCCTGCCAATCCATGAGCATGGGAAATCTTTCCATCTTCTGAGGTCTTCTTCAATTTCTTTCTTCAGAGTCTTGAAGTTCTTATTGTACAGATCTTTTATTTGCTTGGTTAAACACACCGAGGTTACTTTATATTATTTGGGATCTATTATGAAGGTGTAGTTTCCCTAATTTCTTTTCTCGTCTTGTTTTCTTTTATGTAGAGGAAGGCTACTGATTTATTTGAGTTAATTTTATACCCAGCCACTTTGCTGAAGTTGTTTATCAGCTTTAGTAGTTCTCTGGTGGAACTTTTGGGATCACTTAAATATACTATCATATCATCTGCAAATAGTGATATTTGACTTCTTCTTTTTTACCAATCTGTATCCCCTTGACCTTCTTTTGTTGTCTCATTGCTCTGGCTAGAACTTCAATAACTATATTGAATAAGTAGGAAAGTGGGCAGCCTTGTCTAATCCCTGATTTTAGTGGGATTGCTTCAAGTTTCTCCATTTAGTTTAATGTTAGCAACTGGTTTGCTGTATATGGCTTTTACTATGTTTAGGTATGGGCCTTGGATTCCTATTCTTTCCAGGACTTTTATCATGAAGGGGCGTTGAATTTTGTCAAATGCTTTCTCAGCATCTAATGAAATGATCATGTGGTTTTGTTCTTTCAGTTTGTTTATATAATGGATCACGTTGATGGTTTTCCGTATATTAAACCATCCCTGTATGCCTGGGATGAAGCCTACTTGATCATGGTGGATGATTGTTTTAATGTACTCTTGGATTGGTTTGCCAGAATTTTATTGAGTATTTTTGCATCGATATTCATAAGGGAAATTGGTCTGAAGTTCTCTTTCTTTTTGGGTCTTTGTGTGGTTTAATTTATAAAATTATGTGACTTCATAGAAGGAATTCGGTAGTACTCCATCTGTTTCAATTTTGTGAATAGTTTGGATAATATTGGTATGAGGTCTTCTATGAGGTCTGATAGACTTCTGCACTAAACCCGTCTGGACCTGGGCTCTTTTTGGTTGGGAGACCTTTAATGACTGCTTCTATTTCCTTAGGAGTTATGGGGTTGTTTAACTGGTTTATCTGTTCCTGATTTAACTTTGGTACCTGGTATCTGTCTAGGAAATTGTCCATTTCCTGCAGATTTTCAAGTTTTTGTTGAATATAGGCTTTTATAGTAAGATCTGATGATTTTTTGAATTTCCTCTGAATCTGTAGTTATGTCTCCCTTTTCATTTCTGATTTTGTTAATTTAGACACTCTCTGTGTCCTCTGGTTAGTCTGGCTAAGGGTTTATCTGTCTCGTTGATTTTCTCAAAGAATCAACTTTTGGTTCTGTTGATTCTTTCTATGGTCCTTTTTGTTTCTATTTTGGTTGATTTCAGCTCTGAGTTTGATTTTTTCCTGCCTTCTACTCCTCCTGGGTGTATTTGCTTCTTTTTGTTCTAGAGCTTTTAGATGTGTTGTCAAGCTGCTGACATATACTCTTTCCTGTTTCTTTCTGCAGGCACTCAGAGCTATGAGTTTTCCTCTTAGCACAGCTTTAATTGTGTCCCATAAGTTTGGGTATGTTGTACCTTCATTTTCATTAAATTCTAAAAAGTTTTTAATTTCTTTCTTTATTTCTTCCTTGACCAGGTTATCATTGAGTAGAGCATTGTTCAATTTCCACGTATATGTGGGCATTCTTCCCTTATTGTTATTGAAGACAGTTTTAGGCCGTGGTGGTCTGATAGCACGCATGGGATTATTTCTATCTTTCTGTACCTGTTGAGGCCCGTTTTTTGACCAATTACATGGTCAATTTTGGAGAAAGTACCATGAGGAGCAGAGAAGAAGTTATATCCTTTTGCTTTAGGATAGAATGTTCTATAAATATCTGTTAAGTCCATTTGGCTCATGACTTCTCTTAGTCTATCTACGTCTCTGTTTAATTTCTGTTTCCATGATCTGTCCATTGATTAAGTGGGGTGTTAAATCTCCCTACTATTATTGTGTGAGGTGCAATGTGTGTTTTGAGCTTTGTAAAGGTTTCTTTTTACGTATGTAGGTGTCGTTGTATTTGGGGCATAGATATTTAGGATTGAGAGTTCATCTTGGTCGATTTTTCCTTTGATGAATATGAAGTGTCCTTCCTTATCTTTATTGATGACTTTTAGTTGAAAATTGATTTTATTTGATATTAGAATGGCTACTTCAGCTTACTTCTTCCGACCATTTGCTTGGAAAGTTGTTTTCCAGCCTTTCACTCTTAGGTAGTGTCTGTCCAGGATCTTCTGGCTTTCATAGTCTCTGGCGAAAAGTCTGGTGTGATTCTGATAGGTCTGCCTTTATATGTTACTTGACCTTTTTCCCTTACTGCTTTTA